>NW_010417149.1:23519-27317 GCF_000710305.1 Buceros rhinoceros silvestris | reverse complement strand
GCCTCTCACAACCCCCCCTCTCCCAGTCGGGCTGGTTCGGCTGCCTGTAGGCAGGCTCCAGACTGTTGGAACACTGGGTTAAACAGCAAACACCTTTTCGTTTATTTTTTCCTCCCCCTTTTTTGGTGGGGGCTTGGGGGGTGGGGGACCAGAGGGTGGTTTTTCTCCTTTAAACCCAGCTCCCCTCAGGAGTTTGGGTATCCACTGAACAGTTCAATTTATACAGCCATAAGGGCGGTGACAACTTGGCCTGTGAACATGCCACCCCTGCAGCGTCACCAGGGTTCATCTCCATCCAGGGAGTCTCAGCCAACAGTTCCTCACCAGCTTTGTCTGCAGCGCAGAGCCAGAGAGCAGCCGGTGCCCGCAGAGGATGGGGCACACGGCTGCTGTGCTCTGCTGGGGGCTACCCGACACCTCCACGGCAGGCAGGATTTAGACGAACTATTCTGAAAATAAAAGCAGCCACTAAACGTACATGGGAAAAGGGGCAAACGCCAGCCTTTGTCAGCTCAGAGGCAGAACAGATAGAGGGGGCTGAAGAGATTTTTAGGCCCCTAATTAAGAGCCCTTGTACTAATGGAGTGCAGCAGGGTTTTCTGGGGGCTACCCGACACCTCCACGGCAGGCAGGATTTAGACGAACTATTCTGAAAATAAAAGCAGCCACTAAACGTACATGGGAAAAGGGGCAAACGCCAGCCTTTGTCAGCTCAGAGGCAGAACAGATAGAGGGGGCTGAAGAGATTTTTAGGCCCCTAATTAAGAGCCCTTGTACTAATGGAGTGCAGCAGGGTTTTTGTCTTGATACCCAGCCTAGTTTTATCACCTACAAAAGAGATTAGGACAGACTAGAATCTTCACAAGCCTTTAAAATGGGTCACATTATTCATCACTGAAGAAGAGCCTATTCCAGTGTTAATTTAATCAAAACTGCTAATTACCATCTGACATTGCTTTCACCTACGAAGGGAATCAGTGTAGAAAATGGGATCTCGCTGTAGAAAGTTTAATCTAATTACGAGACTGATTTGCCAGCTGCAGCCTTTGAACAAGCAGACTGACAACGGGCATTTTCTGCCAGCGCTGCGTGAAGAGAGTTTAAACCACGATTTGTGACATGAACGGCTGTTGTGCTGTGGTGGCATCCAGACTTTTCGGACAGAGTTTCAAACGATCGGCTGAGCAGACACGTTCATCTCCCCGCAGCCTTTCTGCAAACACCAGGCAGAATGACGCCCGATCCAGAAAGGCTAAAACTTTAAAAAGTCACTCCCGTACCTTCTGCTCTGGCAGGCGTCTGCACCCGCGATGTGCTGCAACAGGAACGGCGTTAGAGGCAAACAGCAATTTCAACTGCTCATCTGTAAACCATATGGGTAAAGCTGAGCGTTTAATTCCAAGCCAACCAAAAAATTCCTTAAGAACATTAGGGACTGTTCTTCCTTAAACTGCATGAAGACCCTTCACGAGCATCCAGGCTGCCAGGAAACTGTCAGAAGATCATTTCATTGTCAGGTGAGGTCCTCTGAGAGGAAAGATCAAGGTGAAAGCACCGCAGGCCTCTTCCCCTTACCTTGTGGCACATGTAGGATCCCCCCTTCTTCACTCTGTCTGTTCCCGACGAGGGCCCTGTCTGGGGAGGAGCAGACAGGGGTTAGTACTCGAGGAAGAACAGTTGCCAATGACAGGGTTAAAGGCAAAAAGCTGTAAGGACGGGAGATGGATAAGGAGCAGCCAAAAATATTCACAGCAGATACATTTCAGCGGTGCCTGGCTGAACCAGAAAGACCAAAATAATTCTGTTGTAAAAGACAAGACGTGCAGATGGGTCGGGGTAATTGTGGTCCCTCTCCGATGCTGCAAACACTGAACATTTGAGCTGCTGCAAATATTTTAACGTTTGAGTTGCTGCCCACTGGCTTAAAGGTACAGTCAGTAGTTTCTTCACTGGTTGGTAGGTGTATAAATCCAGTCTGTTTCTAGACAAAACCTTCTCAGAAGAATTTGTGGAATGCAGGAAGAGAGAGCTGCGCTGTTCTCCAAAGCCCTCCGTTTTCTGCCAAGACCATTACTTCTGTTGCTAAACACAGGTTAGCAGGAAGTCGTCAGCCCAGTTTTCACAGCTAGGAAAGAAATGTCATTGCCACAGAGTATGTAACAGATAAATGGTACCTTAAAAAGGTACCAAAATAGTTTAAGGTTCTTCTAGAGCTTCACAAGACAAGCACATGTAACACTGACTGTACATCGGGGGGACTGTAAGGAAACCCTGACGGTGGGTGCTGGTATGACAGAAGCTGCTGATGGGTCTAAGTTTGCTTCGCGAGGCTTCCCACGGACAGCTCACCGTACCGATGCTTCAGCAGCTCCACCGTGATTGCTGTGGGTTATATGAGACAGGCGAATGACAACAGCACCACCACCCTACAAATACTGAGGGAAAACCACACCTCGAGGCAGCGCTGGCTCTTTCACAGCCAGGGTGCTCCCCCATGGGACAGGTTCACTCCACTTGCAAGGGTACAAACATTGTCTACCTCTGGCCAGACCAGGTTACAGCTCAGTATCACGTGTCTCTTACAATCAAAGCCTGCGATGGTAGCATTTGCTTGTATCTTCCTCAGAGAGAAAGGAAACTGCTTCAGTTGCACTTACCCACAATAAAAACTAATCAGAGCACGGCCGTCCAGGTCACATTGGACTTGAACAAGCAAATCTCTGTTCCACCAACCACTCCTGTGTTGTGCCGTTACCCGGAGCAGTGCACCAGCTGGTACCGGAGCAGAGGGACACTTGCTGCTCGGCAGCAAGGAGCCAGAGCTGTCCAGACTTTGACCCCAGACGTAAAGAACAGAATTTCCTGTAGATTGGCAAGTTTACTGTGTAGTATAATTGGTAACAGACATACTACAGTCTGATTGGATAATTACAAGTGCTTGTGCATTCAATTACCAAAGCAATTGCCAAAGGATTATTCTTTAGAGTTACTAAAATACAACATAGAGAGAGGTTTTGTATTTCTTTCATGGCATCAGACAAACGCTTTCTGAAGTTGCATCATTTTCTCTGCACACTCAGCCACAGGGCCACTGGTTTGAGCTAAATCCGTTTTCAAACTGAGAACTGCAGGTTGTAAGAAACTACGCGCTGTATACAGAAAAAACCTGAGCCAGACTCCCACAATTAAAATGGCCCCATAAAGAGACCGTGGTTTGATTGATCTCACGCACACACATACACACACACACCTCACTACCATCTGCCAAATGATCATTTACATTTTTCAAATAAAACCCCCACCCTGATGCTCCCTAGTCCTGCCCTTGGGCACCAAATAGGAGCTGCAAGAGGTACTAGAGAAACGGGGTTTGTGAGTTTGTCTTGAACTGTGGGTATTTCTCCACTCAGAAGCAAAACCAGCCCAGTCACTCAAGAACAGAACCCCTGAAGAAAGGAGCCCAGAAGGCACGGCGTGCGCTGGGGAGCAGCCTGGCAGAGAGCAGCCTGGCACCCCGCACCTCAGTGCACGACCGAGTTGTTCTTCGAGGAGATTCAGTGCGCGCAGAACACAGCCCGGAGCGATGCCGAGCACTGCGGGGCAGTTAGGGGAGCGGGGCACAACCCAGAGACACTCCTCCACCGGCGAGTCCCAGAGCGCAGCAGTTATTTGGGTTTCCACGTGTTCTCCACGGGAGCTCTCTCACGGGTGGCCTACTCTGGATTCTCCGTATGTCAGATTCCCGCTGGATGTCCTGCAGCGCTGAGGGAACGTTACTGGCTTGGGCGCTTCCTGAGC
>NW_010417149.1:19983-23420 GCF_000710305.1 Buceros rhinoceros silvestris | reverse complement strand
CCATGACCTCACCTGGGATTGAGGGACCAGCCGCTGTGTTCCAGCTGACAAGCGAAGGCCATTCTCTGTATGCAACTTGCTACTCCACCCCCTCCACAACCAGTGCTGTTTATTTGCCTTCACAGCTCGACCACGTACAACACCCTGGCCCCGCTGGTCCCCCACCCCTCTGAAGTGGGGACACTCCCGTTTGCTGAAGTCACACATGAGCAGAGACACGTGCGGCTCACTGCACAACCCACGACACGTAGAACTCAATAAAAGCCACTTGCTCCCTAAGTTCTGAGCAAGCTGCTGCCACTAGACAAACAGATCCGCATCTGGACAGCAATAGTTGAGACTTCTAGCTACAGAAGTGTCCAGAGAAAGGTCTGTACAAGCAAATCTCTGGCGATACTAATGCTCTGCTCTTACAAGCTACAGCCAGAACATCCTCTGATGCCTCTCAACACCACCACCCTGACAGTCCTGGCTGCACCCCCCAACCCTCCCTATTGCCAACAGCGCCCAGTGTTCCTGACGCTGCAGAGCTTCGCCCTTCACGGACAGGGTACCAAGCTCTGCATTCGACAGACTTCTGGAGCTGCACAGAAACCTGCGTTTCTCTGGCATCAGCAGTGACCTGCCCAGGTCCTGAGGCTGGCAGAGAAGGGTAAGAACATTGTTTATTCCATTGTTAGAACGTAATTTAAATCTAATACCTTACAAAGCACTTCCAGGTGTCCAGTTTCTTTTTGCTCTTTGTAGTTATTTGTGAATGCAAACCAAAAAAGTCTGCAAAGTTCCCTGCATCCCTTGTACCCACTGCACACCCAAATCTCTCCAGTACTAGAAAACCTCTTTTTCAGATGTTAAACGAAACATGTTAAAAACCTCCCCTAAGCTCTGACCCTCTAGAAGGAGCTCTGGTCTCTCCGGCAGAAGGAGTACAGCCTATATATAGGCCTTGGACTCTGGAGAGACTTCAGAGATTGCTCTGACAGATTCGGCACTAATCATTTTTCCTGTCTCTGAAGGTACTGCAGCCCGGCTATTTCGGGACACCGTTTCACATAACGAGATTCAGTTTCCTCCCCCATTCCGTCAGAAGAGCCCTCTGCAGTTCACTTTGAAGCGCTCTGCCTCAGACACTATGTTCTGACAATCAGTTTCCAATGGAATAAAACCAGAAGTACCATTGTTAACACCTCACTTTTATTACTTTTCGAACGGTCTGCAAAAAGTTTAAAAACCTGTATTTAAAAACCTGAGCAAATGCTGAAGTTCAGTCAGCAAAAGTGACCCAACTCTCGTTTCTCACCTTCACTCACCACTGAAGCACCGCGGCACTGGCAGGGCAACACAGTCGTTGCTCACTCCAGTGGGACGCGCCACTGCGACCCTTGGGAGCAGGATGGGTTTTTCAGCACCACACCACCACCAGTTCAGCAAACACCACTCCCGCTAGCTGGACTTTGTGCAACTTGGACAAGCTGGGAAGGCTGACATGGCAGAGAAATCTATTTTCCTTGATAAAAAAGATGAAGTTAACTGGCAGCAGTGGCAGGATTAGCTGAAAGCTCCAGTTTGGGTGAGGACTCCAGGAGATTCTTACCATTATTACCACAGTAGCTCCAGAGATCAGTTGTTTCATGCCTTTCAGCTACAAGTGCCAGTCATCTGACGTGGAAAAAGTTCCAAGACTTGGCCGGTGATGACACAGACCCTGGTTCAAGAGATAACACACAGAACCTTATGCTGACCTACAGACAAAACCAGAACTCCAGAACATGTACAGGTGCCACAGACCCCAGATCTGTGACCTCGGGGTGCTTTCCTCTCATCCAAACTGACATTCTGTGCACTGCTCCACACTTCATCTTAGAGATACTGCCCGCAGACTGCCCTTGTTTCCGTCCACACGGTGCAAACGCCTATTTTATCCTTAGCTGCACACAGACCACCCACCCGCATGGAAACAGAATGGCCGGACAGCAGATGTTTCTTTCCAGTGTGCAAACAGGAAAACACCCCCAAAACCCCAGTCCGAGTGCTGAGCGTGAGCTCTCTGGAGATGTCACTGCACGTGTACACAAGCCATGAGCCAGCGCTGGAGGAAGGCCGGTGGGTTCACACATTCGGGGGACAAGTCACGCAGCACAGCTTCCCATTAGCGCTGAATTACAGCAACCAGCAGAAAATCCTGACTCCGGGGCGACGTTCAGAGCCCAGCAGATGAATTGGTGCAGTATGTGAGAAAGGTGGTAGATGGAGATGCAACGTGGCCAAGGTTTCAAACGGAAAGGAGGTTCTTTGGCCACTACTAGGCCTCTGAGGCTGCCTAGCAGCACAGATTAGAGAGCAGGCCATCCTGTTTCAAATCAAACTCAAGAAAAAAAGCTACACGTCAGTTCCTTGGGAAGATGTATGCAGCGCCCTGCCCGACACACAGCTGAGGCTGCTAGAGAGACCTGCAGTATCTTACTGGGATACAAGTAACCTGGGATTGGCCAACATGATTGGTATGCGTTAGGAGGTGTCCAGATGTCCATCGGTGTGCTGGAACTGCTAGGACAGATCCAGAGTGATCTGGACCCCAAAGAGAATCCGATTTTTCTTGCTAGACGCATCCTCCTGGAAGAACAGCAGTGCCAACCTCTGCAAGGAACAGAGCAGCAAGTTCCTCCAGCTACTCCAATCGCTGACCTCCCAGAAAGGGCACCAAGACAACACGTACTGTAAGAGACCACAGCACGGGGGTACTCGAACCCTGCAGCAGAGAGCTCCTGCCCGGGCGGTTTAATTGGTTTCCTCATTCCAGATGTCTGAGCTAAACAAGCTCTGTGAGCAGAGCAGTGCATCACTCGGGCTTAGCCATCCCGGGCAAGTGAGAGGGGAGAGTAGAACCAGAATCTGCATGAGAAACCCTGGGTACAGAGCTCACCCTGCAGGCTCCCTGTCTCTGCTCCCACCAAAGAAAACCAAAGATTAACCTCTCAAGGCCTGGGAAGCTGCTTCTCCCCATGAACACCAGCTTCGTTACACACCGAGTTTTAAACGAGCTGGTATCAGCCCTGGAGATAACTCACCATGGTTTGATCTCTACTGGGGACAAACAAGAACTAGTACAGCCCAGCCCAGCCCAGACAGCAGAGAGGAGCAAAGAGCAGTAGGTTTTCAAACAGCAACCAGAGCAGAGCAGCGGGAGGGAATTCTGCACCTCCTGTGACGCCAATACACCACTCACAGGGTTGTGAGCCTCATCTGCGGAATGACGGACAGCCCACCAGTCAGACGTCCACTCCCAGGCGTTCCCCACGATGTTGTACAAGCCATACCCGTTGGGAGGAAAGGCAGCGACCTGGACAAGAGACAGAACAAGTGCCACTTCTGTAAGGCGCTCAGCGCGAAATGAGGGTTTTAGCCCTAAAGACCAGTCTGCTGAAGGAGCATTCGTC
>NW_010417149.1:18808-19865 GCF_000710305.1 Buceros rhinoceros silvestris | reverse complement strand
ATTCCTCTGCAGCAGGAGCTTCTGCCATCCCATCTCAAACGCAGACACCAAACTAGTAGTGTGGGACTGTAACACTTTCACATACTCCAGCAGATAAATCAGGAAGAAAGAATGAAATACCATCCTCTCTGTGCTCCGCTCCACATTTCCACTACAACACGTAGCAGCTTCTCGTTGGTTTTGGAGTCCGATCCTCTAAGAGAGGCACTGTTGGACCAACAGGCAGAGACTTGCACGTAGTTTTAGTGATCTGACCTCCATGCCTGTGCTTAAAACTTCCAGATTCCCCATCAAGGAAGAGCAAGGGTGGCTGTCAGCTTGGGCATATGCAGATCTAACTGCTGGTAACCACTTTAACTACCATTTAAGAATTCATTCTTCCTTCTGATTGCCTTTAAAATGCCACTCCGTTGTTTGCCACACCAGACAGGCTCAACCCTTCCAAAAAAGAGACATTTTATTTCCTTTAAACTATTGCACAATTTTTGGGCCTTGGGAAGAACTACCCAAAAAATGAGAGTTTACAAAATTGTAGTGCCAGAAGCACAGACAGGAAGTATTTCAGCTTCTGACTATAAACTGATTAGAAAGGGGGTAACGAGGCTGCTTTGAGAGGAACTGAGAGTTAAAATGAGAGTAATCTTTACTTTGGGATTAGCTTTGAAAGCCTCCCCTGTAACACTCAAGCCTGCAGTGTCAGATAATGTAACTTTAAAAATCTGAAGGTGCGGGAGTCCAGGAACGGGAGAGAGCCGTGGTTCACTGTGCTGAACACAGACAACAGGCTGGGGAAGACTAAGTTCATCTCCCTGTGCCTGAGTCACCCCGAGCCACACTTACCGGCGCGGTTCCCTTGTACCCGTCTTCGGCGGTGTTGTTGGTGGGGAACACTCCCTGCCAGATGTTGGCGTAGTGCTGACCTTTCGGCTGAAGCTTGTTGCCCCATGGGAAAAGCCTATTAGAAGCCAGGCAGAAGAGCAGTTCTCAAACATTTTTTTTTTTTTTTTAATTAAAAAGAACAGACACCCCCCACACACCTGCCTTCCCTCCCCGCACA
>NW_010417149.1:11186-18663 GCF_000710305.1 Buceros rhinoceros silvestris | reverse complement strand
GTCCCCCGGAGCCACGCTTACCGGCGCGGTTCCCTTGTACCCGTCTTCGGCGGTGTTGTTGGTGGGGAACACTCCCTGCCAGATGTTGGCGTAGTGCTGACCTTTCGGCTGAAGCTTGTTGCCCCATGGGAAAAGCCTATTAGAAGCCAGGCAGAAGAGCAGTTCTCAAACATTTTTTTTTTTTTTAATTAAAAAGAACAGACACCCCCCACACACCTGCCTGCCATCCCGCCTCATCCCAGAGAGCTGTCTGCAGTCCAGTTCCACTGGGCCGACTTCTAGCAGGTTTTCAAGGTGAGCACAGGTTCTGCGAGAACGAGGGTGGGGGGAGAGGCAGCCCTGCCCCGTGCAGCGCACAGCCCAGGACTCGGGGTGGAGGAGACATAAGCATGTCATTCCCCCTCTCCTCCCCAGGCCCCGCGTCAGGCAAGAGGCGGATCCAGTGGCCCCACAGTGCCGTGCAGCGATGTAGTTATTTACTCGCTAGGCTCTTGTGCAACTCTTGGCCTTGGCACTGAACTCCTTCGCTAAAACTTTCATCTCTTGCAACAGCAGCAGTCCTGTGCCATGGCATTTTGTCACATCCCCTGCTCTCTCTGTCCATCCCTCCGTGTTCTCCTCCCACAGAGTTCCAGTTACACTACACCATTCCTGGATTTAGGGAAAGTTGCTTACTAAAGGCATCTGTTCAGAACAGGCCAGCGTTGTATTTACCCAGTGTGCATTTACCACACAAGACAAGGACAGTGAAGGTAATAAAACCCCACATGACTCTTCCCTGTCTGTAAATACCAGTTTTAAACATTTATCAGGGACACGTTTGCTCCAGGTACCTATTTTCAAGGCCCCCTCGACAGCTGTACTCCCATTCGGCCTCGGTCGGTAACCGTTTCCCTGCCCACGTGCAGAATGCCACCGCATCATTCCAGGAGACGTGAAGAACCGGGTGATCCATTCTGGGGAACAAAACAGACAGGCCAAGCTCACCCGCGGAACCAGGCAATGCCACAGCGGTACGGCACAGGCGCTTTATGCCCACGAGGGACAGAGGAAGTTTGACCATGCGGTTACAACTGGACAAGCTATCGGACTACTCTGACAGGAGAGCAGCTGTTTGAAGGAAGACAGCAAGATGCTGGGGGGGCAATGCAGCCATCAGAGGAAAAACAAGGAAGGTCAAAATAATTAGCTTGTCTCACCCTGATGATGATTGTCTCATCCTGCTTTTACCTGCAGCTCTCTACAGTCAGAGACATCTGTGGCTTGCGCTTTCTCATGGTCTCACCTCAGAAACCTGCTGCTGCCAGGAGCCAGTGAAGAACTATCGAGCCACTGGCTTCTGTGCAAACGTCGGTGCTCAGAGCCCTGAAGGGAGCCACCAGAAGCCGCAGCGTTACTACTCCTTGTCGGGTACTTGAACAGTATCTTAACAAGAAGACGAGATTCTCAATGGGAAAATTTACGCTGCAATCTAGTGGCAAATGCTCTTTGCTGCAGTTTGTTCTTTGGTGCCAGCTGGGGGGTTTCTGAGGGAGAGGTGAGGTGAGAAAGGGTCCTTACTCTTAGCAACATCATCTTTTGCAGCACCCAATCCAAAGAGTAGACTGCAGAAATTTAACAAAAGGGTATTTTGATTTGGGGGTTTCAGGCAGTCCACAGCTGACGCAGAAGCTCCCATCTTCCCTCTGCTTTGGTTCCAGGATTGCCCTTATGACCCCGGCCTCCTTTTCCAGAAAAGGACAGAAAAGATTCCTAGATGCTTTTGTCACACAGATCCTCCCATCCAAGCCTCCAACAGACCAAGACACTTCCAGGGCTGGAGGCTCTGCCCCAGAGGACAGATGCAGAGCACTTGGTTCTAACTCCTCTTTCCTGCCTCATTTCAGAAGCCTGTTGGTCCGCGGCTTCCTTGGGGCAAGTTCACCAGCTGTTCTACCAGGCCAGGTTTGCGCCAAACTTCTGGAAGACCAGATTTACATGGCAGGTTTCCAACTCTCATCTGCTGACTGCGACCTCAATTTCTCTGTCTCCCCCTAACAACGCCTCCTGATACTATCTCTATTTTTACCTCAGATAGTTCTTTCATTGCCCTTGGAGAACAGACAACGGACTAGTTACTAAGCAGTTCAGCCATCAGATGAAGTTACACTAACACAGCCCTGTCCTTAGAGGACTCAAAACCATGTCAGCACCGACCAGATCTAGGCTAGAGAGTCTGACTTCTTTACAAAGGGCAGTTTTGAAACTTTAACTAGATTAAGGCCGCTAATGCCAACTTCTTTGACCCTGCCTAGCAAGAGAGTCACAGTGAGGTCCCAGACACAGACAGCGACATCCCAGTAAGCACACAGTCACATACACAACTGAACAACAGCTCTCAAGACAAAACACACCCGAGGACAGCGAAGCCTTTTGATTTCCTTGGCAGGAGATTCATTCAGGGAAAAGTGCACAACCCCTGAGTCTTCTGCTGCCCTGCAGCAGTACTTCCTCTTCCTCCCCCAAACCTGCACTGACTGCTCGGACGCTACTGACCCTCTCAAGATCTGCTCCATCGCTGCTGCTATGGACATGTGAAAAGAAAACACACTGCAGCACGTTTCGGTACGGTCTCTATTCCCTCGAGTGTAAAGTGCTGGTAGACCTTTCTGCAGTACTACTACATCGTTGCACACACCACCACGGGAAATGGCTGCAGAAGCAGCAGCAAGCAGGTTAATCTAATCTAACCCCCTCTCTTGCACCTCCATTCCTGGTGCAGTTTACAGGTGTATTTACAAGCACTTGGATTGTAACTGAAGGGCATTTATGACTTACCTGTTGGAGATACCGGAGTCAGGGCCCTCAGGGTGCTTCCAGCTGGCTCCCTTCACAGGCAACCACCAGGGAGCTGCTGCAACCTGAAAAGGGACAAGAACAGCAGGGAAGACAACTTGAATTCCCAGCTAAAGGCTGTTCTGAACACCCAGCATGTGACCACAGGCTACAGAGCTCACAGCTCCCGGCTCTGCCTGCAGCCAGCTGACTGTCACGGTCCCAGTCATCTCCGAGGTACCAGACTGCTGGCCAGGGAACGGCACCAAATACCACCCAAAACCAAGCCCAAGGGAGACCAAATCCCGGGCACGCTGTCCTGAAGCGCTGCCCTCTGCAGGACTGGTACGTGTTTCTTCTCGCCGAAGGCACGGCCTTCAGGTGGCACACACTGGCCTCTCAGATTCTCACTCCTTGACCTCTGAAAACATTTGGCAAGAGCACTGAAGGCATGGCTGGAAGCGGTCAGCTGGAACACTACCATTGCCTCTCTCCTTTTCTCACAGCACGGTGAAACCAGCTCACCTGCTGGCCGACTTCAGTCTGACATCTTCTGCAGAGATGGCTAAAACAAAAAAAGTTTGGGCTTAGAATTTACATCCCAATTATTTCCTCCCTGGACTCAGTGGTTTGCAATAACCAAAACAAAATCCTGGTGACGTCCTTTAAGTAGGGTCAAAACACGCATCTTGCAACACGTTTGCTTTCCAGCTAGTTAACTAACTCAGTCAGGGGATTTTAAATCATTTGCCATCAGCTTCCAGAAGGTGGAGACAGAAGAGCCACAGAAGTGAGGTGAAGCCTTTCATTTCTTTTCCAGTTGGTTCACTGAGCAACATCAGGCAGACAAAACACTCTGTAAGAATGCAGACATCCAGACTTCTCACTGACCAAAAGCCTCGGGTTTGGTTCTGCAGTGCCAAGGAGTCATTCCTGGAATACATTCATTAAGGACTTATTCTCCTAAGCTCACTTGAAAGCTGAGGAGGTCAGTGCCCAGCACATTTAACTGTTCTATTCTGGTTTGCATTCACTGAGAAATACTTGTCTCAGTCATAGATCCTGTCTGAAAACGGAGGCAAAAAAGAACACTTACACTAACCATCAATAGCCGTTTTATTCCATCAGCTTGAGCGCTTGCTTCCAAAATACTCCTATTACAGAGATAATTCACGAAAAAAGAAATTCAATGAGCCTCTGATGCTTTAGGAGTTGAACAACCCAGCAGCTGGTCAGCCTGGACCTGGGAGATCCAGGGGCTGCTCTACCAGTGGCCTCTAGGACACCCGTCACACCTCTGTGCTGCCCCTCAGCTCTCCTCACTCGAGAGATGGCAAAGGGAAGGAGTATTTATTCCTCTTTATTATGTCGCTAAACCAACTTTGTAAAGTGTTGGCAGGAATTGTGCCAAGAGCGTTACACTTCAACTCACCACATCCTTCACAGGAAAGCTGGTACTTGGGCGACAGAGTGTCAGTCCGGTTAAACAATTTTATCAGCAGCTTCTAGGAGGAAGCTGTGTCCCTCAACAGTGACAAGTGTTTAACACAGAACGGCGTGTGAGAGGGAGAAAAAAATAACTGTGACAAACATAAATTGTTAAGAAAAACGCTGGTGCAAACCTCACATCAGACCCCTCGTTTGAGCGTTAGGGTAGGAAATTAAGCTGAAGGGCCTCACAACGAGTGGTGCTGCTAATACGAAGACACACTGTCCTCTTTTTGCAGCGTCCCATCAGCCTGTGCTGTAAGAGCTCCCACGACGGCTCTTCACTCCTCTCCCACCACCACACGTGGGTTTGGCCTGCAGCAGACGCTGGGGACCTTACCTAAGGGCCCATGGCAAACCAACAGCAAGTCTGGACTCGGGCTGCAGAGCTCCTGGCTCAGGCTCAGCTGCAGTGCCCACAGGTCTTGGTGAGCTGTAGGCAAGGGCGCCAGAATCCCTGCACACGTGCAGGGCCCCTCCAGGCTGGAACACCCTCACGCAGGGTCAGACAGGGTTTGGACACTCTCTTCCAAAGCCAGTGACGACACAGGTGTTAAGTACAAAAGAAATAAAGATGCTCTCAGGAGCTTGCTGATGACTGAGACATTCTGGCCACACGCTCTCCGTCTAAACGGGACCCTCCAGGCACACCACCAAAGTAAGATGTTTCTGCTTTCTGATCTCCTAGCGTGACAAGCACATCAATCAACAACACCAGCCTCATAATCCTGGCTCAGTACCTGACAAAGCCAAGGACACGCTCACCGCAAGCAGAGCCCCGACCCTTTTCGACAAAGCTCGAGAAGTGTTTGATCTCTTACTGGAAACTACAGCTCAGTTCCCGAGCGTTCAAACCCAAAGGTGGGATCTGCCTTCAGAGAGAAACTCTCCTCAGCTCCCACAGCGCTACAGCTTCAGAATGACCAAGCTGCTAAACAGACACTACAGCCAACAGCTTTAAAACTAGTCTGGCTTAACCAACTCCTTGACTATTTGAGCCTTAACCTTTCATCTATACTCAGGCTGGGACAGAAGTCCAAAGTTAGAATTTTACAGCTCTTTCAGGAAAAGAAGAGAGCCGCAGTACCATCTGCTGAAGGTCCTCCCTGGATCTGAGAGACGACGAGGAAGATTTCATCCCCATAGTTTCCAGGCACTACCCATTCGTGTAAATTAAACTGCTGGGTTTGGATAAAAAAAAAAAAATATATCTGCAGCGACTGCAAATACTTACACTTCAGAAGACTTTACTGTTGGAAAACAGTTTTGTTATGCAGAAGAAAAAGCAGATGCTTTCAATCAGAAGGGTTTATTTTAAACCCAGTGAAATATAGCCTCTCCACATGAGAGCACTACGCGTGCATGTCGCCTGTTCCTGGCTCTGCTGAACTGAACACCAAATGGCTGCCAGTCTCCACGGAACACCCAGATCTTTGGAGATGTCACACATACAGCACCAGGACAGCGATAATGGTGACAGGCTGCGTGCAGCCGTCAGTAGTTCACTGGAAACTCAGTGAAGTCAGCACTGACAGCAGTGAGCACGCACCGAGATGCTCCTTCCGCACGAGAAAGTCATGTACCTCAAATCTACAGTCCTCTCCAAAAACTTCTCATAAGTCTTTAAAGCTTTTAATTGCTCTAAATCTAATTAGAAGAGCTAATTAGACAGATATTACAACACCACAGTTAATACAGCAAAGCCCTCCCTAGCCACCAACGAGCTTAGCTGCTTTCGTAACGCTCAGCCTCCTCCCGCTTCGCTCCGAACCGTGCGCTCTGCAGACTGGCAACGGATCCCTCTCGTAAAAATAGCAGCACACGCGGCTGAACCGAGCTCGGAGAGACAGCGAGTTAGAGGACAGCATCTCCTTCATCGCACTTAACTCTTCACAGCGCTGGTGAAACACAAGCGCCCTGCAAACGTTGCCCAGCTGCCGGGACACGGTGAAACGCGGCTGCAGGAGCAAAGAGAGGCTCGGTGCTTGTTTTGGCCTGATGCAGCTGAACACTTGGCTTATCCAGCTCCCTGCTCCCGCACTGAACTTTGAGAACTCACCGTTCTGCTTAGCGCAGACCCATAGCGCTGTGAAGAAGAGAACGTGGTGTGACACCAGTGGGAAGATACACGAATGGTTAACGCCAGCCTCCAAGCTCTCCCCGCAGAGGAAGCCGTTTGCGGAGCAGGAGCCTATCCTCCCACCACCAGCCCGCAGGAAATTCAAAGTTTCAAGTTTTCTTTTCAAAGTAGGTTGGAATATCCTAACTTCAATTGTTCCATTACTCGCGATTTCGAGATTTTTAGGCTACTTTACAATTACCTTGAAGAAAATTCCTTCCTTAAATATACACAGGAAAAATGAAAGGGGGGAACATCAGGGACATCGGGTTAATCGTCAGCATTGCACCGGTACTGGTCCTGCAAGAGCGGTAGGGGAATACCCTTAAAAATACACCCCAGAGACCCAGAAAACCCAGCTAATAACCTTGGAAACATTTATATTAGTCTTGCGCCTAACATGGCACTGGTCACATTAGGGAAAAAAAAAAACAAAAAAACCCCACCCCTGCACTTGAGCTCCAAATCTCAAATTCAAACCATTTTCACATGCAGAAAAAATCGCCAGAAATAGACTTAACTGAGCAGCTAATCTTGGCTCTAATTCCATTTCTAACACGCAGCAGGTCGCTGGAAATTTTAACCTTAAGTCAGGCCCATAAGATGGTGAGAAATTCATGCTGTTGTCCAGACATGTAGCACCAAACACCTTTTATTTGCTGCGCTACAGCATTACAATGCTGTTTTAATAAAATATACTACACATACACTAGATCAAGATAAACATCTGGAGGAAGAAGTTTTTGCAGAGTAAGAACTTCAGCAACTTAGGAATCAACTGTCTGAAAGGAGATTTATCACCTGAAAAGTAGTCAAAGTCTGGAAGACCCTTCAAGAACCATTTATGAAGCGGTGGGTTGTTAGAGACACGCACGCTTCAGTTCCAGAGGCTGCCCTGAAAGGCCATCACTTGATCGAACCAGCCCGTGTGAAGCCCGGCACATCTTCGCTTCACAAAAGCATCCTCTCGGCTGCTACAGCAGCAAGCGCACCAGCGGGAAGCGGGGAAGTTAGGAAGCATTAACCCTGGGAAATGCACCTGGTGGTAGGATGTGA
>NW_010417149.1:10712-11083 GCF_000710305.1 Buceros rhinoceros silvestris | reverse complement strand
GGGGGGGGGGGGGGGGGAAAAAAAAAAAAAATCAGTTGTTCAGTAAAGAATAGAATTTTTGGATGAGGTTTTATTTCATCCACACATAAACCTCTTTGATTTTTCCTCCTCTAAGCCATATCCTGAACCCTGAACAGCTGATTAATGAACTACTGAAGATAAAGTAGGACTTTTTTAGCAGGAGGTTTTTTTAGGGAGTTTAAGAAATAGAAATAATTTCTGTGATATGGATGAGCTGCTGTCATTCTCCCCTCAGAGATCCCATGAGGCGGGGTGCTGGTCACAAGTACCTTGACACTGATTTTTCTGAGTAGCATTAGCGTTCCTTCCAGAGGGCAGAGATCTCTCGGCCACCTCCCACAGGCGGCGCC
>NW_010417149.1:0-10518 GCF_000710305.1 Buceros rhinoceros silvestris | reverse complement strand
CAGCCGGGTGCCGGCAGGGTGATTCGGCAGCCCCAGACGGCAGTGAGCAGCAGCTATTCCAGGCGGCTGCCTTAGCACAGCCCGGCTCTCGGCAGCGTTTGGCCAGTGTTGGCTCTGCCTTCGTGAAGTCCTGCTCTGGCTCAGCGGGGTACGTCAGCGGCAGGCAGAGACAAAGTTCAGCCCGGCTCCGACTCCACTTTGCAGTCAGATTCGGGACACATCAAGCATTGAGGGGCAGTTTGAAACAAGCTGGAGTCATGATCCCACTCAGTTTTAAAGCCTTTTTCCAAATGCAAAGGAAAATGCCTCTGGCAGATGCCCGCTTCCCGTGCACCTTCGCTGGGCTGCAGCTCTGCTCCTCCTCCTCATCGGTGCACGGAACCACCATGAGCATGACCTATTTTCGTGCAGGACACCGTCTCTATAGCAACGGGCTTGTGTTTAACTTAAACAGCTGTAAGCGAGCGGGGAGACACTGCAATGTAAATAGAGTGGCAGCGAACACGGCTCCGAGGCTCGGGACAAAGCCGACATCTCCCGCAGCCAGCTACCGGGGTTGTCATAGTAGCTGCACAAGGGACATCATCCACACACGCTGCTCGAACGTGCGCTCGCGCCCAAGGCACTCTGCTGTCATTACCTACATAAGCTGAACCGAAATGGGAGCGTCAGACCTGCCACCAAAGCCGTAACTCAGCACACTGGAACAGCTCAGAAGTATTCAGTGCAGTATTTTTTCCAGCAGATAACTAATATTTGATGTTGCTGGCTTCTGCAAGGCTGCTGCAAGTCCCATGCTGGTTATTAGACCAATTCAAAACCCCAGCTCCCCAAAAGCTCTCGTTACAGAAGAATCTGTTCTCATTCTCATTTTCTAAGGTTTCCAGCCTCCCTCATTAGCTCAGAAATGAAAGCAAAAAGTGTTTTGTTTAATATTGATATCATTTGCCTTCAGTCCCAGTATTTTAAAGTAGTTTGAAATGGCAGTACCACAAAACGGGAAAGGCAGCAGCTTTATAGGATAAGAATAAATGTATTTTAAGATATCAGTTAGAGAAAAGATTTCAGATTTAACTGGAAACGAGCACTTCACTTTTACAAAGGTACCTTTTCCTTTGCATAAGGAAAGGTCATTGAATCTCCTTCCCACAGTGCAACACTTCACAGCTATGTCAGTCCTCCAAGAAAAATACCCAAAAGTATTTGATGCTAAAATCCAGTAAGATTCATTAAGTGCAAGTTTTGGAATCCAAAGAAGCATCTTTGGAGGAACCGATATTCCCGGTGAGCTCCATCTCTGGAGGTCTATTTTTCAGCCAACATCTCACTGTGCACTCAAGCTGCTCAGTTTTTCCAGTAACCAAGTGAATATGAGCTGTAAGAAAATGGGGTGCGCACGGGTGTATCTACAGCCTGAGGCACGAGCAATGCTGCTTTAAAGCTGTACTTTACACTGATAAATAAGGACTAATATTCCTGGTGACTGCCAATGAGATGGTTCCTGCACAGCATCCTTTGTCCCAGCAGTGGGAGTACAGTGTCAGAAGACAGAGGTTAACGCCTCAATGTCCCCCGTAAGGGGTAGGGAAAAGAAACGGGCTCACCCCTCTCTTCCTTTGCTTTCAGCTTCCTCTCTGAAAGGCCTCTGAAAAAGCAAAAGCCGAGCGTGGAAGGGATAAAGTTTACCCTTTAAGTGACAAATGCACTTTTTGCTAACTTCTGCATCCAACGTATGTTGACATTTTAACAGCATCAGCCAAACTACACCATATCCTACCTCCTCCCCCCTGAGCCACAGGTAAGCACATTATTAGTGCCCGCTGTCAGAGGCGCCGTCCCCACAGCGACTGCTGCCAAGAGCAGCACCGCTCTCCTGCGGCAAGCATCGCTCCTTCCATCGCTGCTGGGAAACGCTCCTTTGAAAGGCGTGACGTTTCTGTGGGTTCGGGAATGGCACCGTGCCCTTGGAGCTACGGGCTTGAGGCGCTGCTATCAATAGGTGACCTGCCCAGCTCAGGACCGCTGCAGAACTCCCTGTGCAAACATGGGTGGAAGTAGCACCGAATAGCTCTAGACTGACCCAACTCCGTAACAGCATTTGCTCAGGTCTGCCACAGAACTGATTTCATTGCATTTCCAGACCCAAGCCTCAGTACCTCCTCGAGACAAACGAAGGACTCGGATTTGTATGCCTGCGCTCTCCTCACTGCAGAATCCATCTGGCCTAGAAACAAAAATTAATTTTGTTATCTTCCACAAGCCAAGAATAAAAATGTTCCCGCTGCTCTCTAGCGAGCAAATCTGCCTTACGCTGGTCTCCGGCTCGGGAAGCGCTACGCTGTTTACCTTGCTCCTGGTGGCTGCACAGCAAGCAAAACTCTCTCGGGTATTTGCAAGTGCTCTCAGATCCCCTCACTGGCAAGCACGCCTCGGTTCCTGCTCGTTCCACAGACACGGTTCCCCTGCTTTTTGCTCTCAAATACATTCAAATGCCAGATAAACGGCATTCTACAATGCCATGGAACACCGGTGCTGGGCATGCATTTCCCCCTCTCTACCTCCTCCTAAACTCACTCAGTGAGATAAAAGAGCAGGAGAACAGTTTAACTGTAAAACAATAGAAAAAAAAACCTCAAGTTTGAGCTTTTTCTAGTTCCCCAAATTCTCTCAAAAGCAAAGGAAATTAAAAAAATAATCCAAGTGCCAAGTTATGGGCAATTCTAGGCTGGGCTTTATCTGTGACAGCTAAGCCAATGGCCCAGTACCCCAGAAAGGCCATCACGCCACAGCTGTAACGGATGCAGTAATTAACAGCTGGTTTTAATCTGCAAGGCTGAAAAGTGATTTTAATACGTGAAGCTTTCAAAACTTGTAAAGCCCACACAAAACAGTTTGGTTTCAAAAACCTTCTGCCCTCGCCCTAAAAAGTTTTTTCATTTGAAAAAGCCCTGGCCAATTCTATCAGCAAAACCCTCATCTGCTAGAGCGCTGAATTCTCCTCCTCTGCCATGTTACCACCACAAACGTAGAGGCCAAAACTAAACCTCGAGTTCCCAGAAATCTAGAACAATGCCATTATTGCCTGCTACGCCCCTTTTTATTGCTTCCCTTCCACGGGAAGGTTCGGTCCAACCTACATTCCTGCAGCGGCGGCTATCGCGGAGAGCACCTCACCCCCAGGAAGCCCACACCCACAGCTCCAACAATGATTCTAGGCGCTCTGGTTTGCTCCTGCACTAGCTTCCACCAGCCCCACCTCCGCTCCGATTTAGCTGTCTGCTTCCGCGGGGTCCAGGATAAGTTTGTCTGCTTTAAGAACTGGAGAAGCCAAAGCAGCCAAATAGAGCAAACCCCCCAGGTGACAGACGTGACAGACACGTGCCAAAACGCACGTTCCTGTGCTCTTCCCCCTACTCACAGCTGCACTGAGCACCCCTGTGCTTCCGCTGGACAAAGCGACCAAAAGCAATGAAAGGAATCGAATGGTCTTAGAGACCTTTCACCATTTTTTCCCCAGCAGACACCAGTAGAATTTAAACATTCTGGGCAACATACCAAGAAGCTGGCTTTTATTTTCTACCATTTAACTGAAGCTTGCAAAGGAAGAACCCGCCTTTGCGGAGCCTTTAAAGACCCCGCCCCATAGCTGGGATGCTTCTGCATTCTAGCAATGAGAAGCTTCTGGCCAGTTGTCCATAGAAGCACAGTTGCCTGCAACAGGCAGAAGTTCTGTGCTAAAAGTTGGATTTCACGGTGTGTAGCTGGTGAGGGGGCAGGCAGAGAGGAGGAAGAAAAGCAGCTCCTGGTTTCTTTTTCACCTCCTCACACTGTTACCATGTTTTAGAACAGAATTTATCCGCAGTAGCATCCAGAAGTGCTCCGCTACAAGGCAGGCAGCTGCTCTTCTCCACATCGCTTCACCAGAATAATCAGAACAATCTTTCTCCGTGCCTATTTTGACAACACTCTGCTCCCTGGCAACCGGAAAAATGACCCAGTGATAAACACACAGCAAAAGGACAGTCCCCGAAGTTTACTTTTAACAAGCACAGAAAACCTGCATAACGAAGCAGCCAAAAAGACCTGTTTGGGCTCCACTCCAGCTCACTGGCACAATACTTGTTCTGCTGGCATTACAGCCAACACGTCCAAATCTGGCTGACACACCCAGGAAAGTGGCTGCCACCACTCTGTACGTGTCTATAGTACTGGCCAAGACTGAGATCACTCCAGCATTCTCGGGGTTGGTTTGTTGTAAAACAGAGACTAACTTCAGGATTCCTGCACCACAGAACTAGGACAGGAAAGAGAATTTCTCTAATACAAACGGTTGTGGAGGTGGGATGAGCCCTTCTGCACTGATTCCACCCTCCCCACCAGTTAAGCTAGTATTTGAGAAGCCTAGTTTAGCCACCTCATCTCTCACACTACACAAGTTTTAGCACTGAATTAGAAGATAACAAACTGTTCTTGTACTCTTCCTTGCAGTAGGAAACAAACCCCCACGGTTTTGCCCATCACCCACAGCACCCACTCACACGGGGCTTCCCGAAACCTTCCATCTATCAGTCCGCCCTTGGGGGTGAAAAAAAAATATGTTAAACTCTACAGACTTCCCCCCTCAACCAAGAGCATCATTTTTCTAGAACAATGAAGTCACTGCTCTAAGTGACTGCACCCTGCACGTGGAAGAAAAAGTCTGTGTGATAAGCTATTCTGGAGAAAATTAAATCTCTAAATACTGAAGCCCGAGGTATTCTCAGTTGTTTGTTGTAACAAACAACCCCCTAAACCCTCGAAGCTGGATCAAATGGTGTAAGTAAAGCCTCGCTGCTAACTAAAAGAAAAGTTCATCTCAGGCTGTGTCTCCCCTCTCTCCACTTTCTAGCATCAGAGGACCCAGCAGGTGGCAAGAAGCAGCTGTGCTCCTCCCTAGGAGCAGCTCCACTGAAACACTTGTGTCTAATGGAACTACTGCCACGAGATGCACTTTCAGCCCTGCTGCTACCTTATCCCCGCCCCGTGCACATCCTGCTTCCCTGTGCAGATTCGAGCAGTTGCAGAAGGAGCCACGTTACCTTCACTGAATCGAAAGAAAAAGAACCAAAAAAGCAAAGAAATTTCCTTCCAGAGCAAGTGCAGCTTGTGGCCGCATCCCCCCCAGAACGGCCACAGCACGCACATCACAGTGCTTCATTTCTAAGGCCTTTTTAAAGGCACGGGACAAGAGGTGTGGAAATGCAGCGTGTTCCAAGCTGAGGTTAATCCTGCCGGGAGGGGCCCACAGCAGGTCATCTTGTCCAAACTTCTGCTGTGAGCAGATAAATTCATCCCGCAGATGACAAGACGTAATCTGCTTATGTGGGAGCTGCAAAGGTTAAGGGACCTGTTAATGTTAAGGAGGTAAATGACGCCCAAGAAAGGCTCAGCCACACAATCTCAACACAAAGTGGAAAGGGGGACGGGAAGCTTCGCTACTGAAGGGGTTTTTTCAACCTCTCCATAAACCCCATTTTTGTGCATGGCTTCAGGAGCATCATACAATTTAGGTATTCCCACTGCTGAGGAAGCTTTACCCCGCTGGGGTACTCACTGCTTGGTGGATGCCAGCCTTCACCTCCTCACTCAGCATCCCCTCAAACACAAAGGAATCGCCAAATTTCTCCGCCTGTTGAAAGAAGAGAAGATTCAACCACATTATCAAAGGAACGTTACTCTTCAAATGCCACTCACATCTCCAGCTTCATCTTCTCAAGGATAAGGAAATTCTCACAGCAATTTTGAGTTCTCTTGCCAGGAAGCTATTTTGGGACAGAAGAGAAGGATTTTATCTCGGGATGTCGTTGTTCTTCAGCAGCCATGGGAAAGGTGGCAGCTCACAGAGCTGCTGCAACTGGTTTTACTTTAATTAATCAAAACTGCAGTTCCAGTTGTCCCAGTGGCTTTAAAATGCTGCAGTCAGTGATCTAACATTCAAGGGCATATTTCCTTTCTCTTATTTTTCCCCTCAGGAATCACAATAAAAGACTTAAGCCTTGGCACTTACCTCCCCTTCATCATCACTAGCGCCCTGTTTTAAAGTGCTGTTACAACAGCAGCAAGAGAGTGAACAGCCATCCCATCACTATATCTAGCGCCATATAAAGCCAAAAGAATAAAAACACCCAATAATTTCAGTGAATCACAGTACACAACGCCAGCACAGGGGCTCTTCCCCCAGTAAACAGTGAACTGATCTACTAAGGAAGTCAAAACCTGTGATCAGAACTCCACACATTTGCCCTCCTCAATTTCTTCGTTTTATTGTGGGCATCCAGAGACTGAGGAGGATCTCCAGGAGCTGCTTCTGCACACTCAGGACTCTGAGAAGCACAGTTTGAGAGAAGGATCCCATTCCACACCCAAATGTAAGAATTTTTAGCATATGAATGTAACCTTTATGTATTCAGTTCCAGAAAAGAGAAGGAAAAAATACTTAATTTTTCTCAGCTGACAGACCCAGACAGAGGCAAACAGATTTATCATCTTCAGGACCCCGATTTCAATTTACAGCCTCCATCAAGGGCTTTTTTTTTTTTAAAAAAAAAAAAAAAGAAAAAACACTTTTGGTTCACCAAGGTAACTGTCCACCTGGAGAGATTTTTCTTCAGCTTTCTATTCACTTCCAGGTTTCCTTTGCCACTGGAATTCAGCCTAATCCTTAATAAGACGAATCCAGAAGCAGGCTGGCTCTTTACCCGCGGTAAATACCGTGGGCATTATTCAGACAGACAAACCCCAGCTCAGCTGCATCCCAAAAACCCTGCAGAATCAGTGCTGTTTACTCTGTTTTTCCCAATCCAGCCTAAGAGGGGGCCCCCCATGAGGGGAGACAGGAGGAGGTGTAAGTGGAGCCCCCACCTACACCACCCCAGCTGCGAAGCAGCGCTGCGCTGACAGCAGCCACACGTGTGCTCTCTGCAGGAGCTTTTGCAGCGAGTAAGCTCTGCTCAAACTCAGAATTGTTAAGCAACCTTTCTTCATAATTACTGAGCTAAGAACTTAAAACCAGAAATAGCGCTGTAGGAAAAGAAGCCCTTCGCACAGCCAGAAGGATCCTGTCTTCAAACGAGAACCAGTTTATCGAGTGAATTCAGCAAAGTGCCTCCTCTGAGACCTGATCATTACCGAGGCTTTTATTTGCCTAAAAGGCCTGTCAGGGTTTTATAAAAGTTGCGTAGGAACTGTCAACTGTCAGGAAAGATCAGAGCCTCAGGCTTCCTTCTCGGAAGAACCTCAGCATATTCTTTCTTTGTCCATTGTTCACAGTCACATGCACAGAGCTATTATACTTCTGCCTTCTCCAGGCAGCAGGGCTTTCTAGCGCTCAGCTCAGCAGCCAGTTGCTGCGCTGAACCAGCCTGCAGGGTCCACCGGCTTTTTAAATCCCTTCTTCCCTGGTCATCGACAGTAAGGGAGCTCTAACATAGTTGCACTAGTACAAAGATGTGCTGGGAGCCAAAGGTCAAAAGAACGCAACCAACCAACCCCGCACAGACATCTTCAGCCATGTGCTGAACTCCCGCTGCAGGGAAGATACGAGTTCAGATATCGAGACACTGATTAAACGTAACAGCACACAGCTCGGCACCGTTTCAGACCCTGGGCAGCAAGGCAGGACAATCGTCTCTCTCCACCACACACCTCGGAAACATTCTAGCACGCAAAAACCAAGCAAGCATCCTGACATCCTTCAACAAAGAAAAGCCTCAGATTTTAACAGGGATTTTGCCAACACAATGAAAGATGATGAGAGACCACGTACCCTTCCGCCTTACCTCAGTGATGTACCCGGTAGAATTCACAAATCTCTCAAATTCCTCGTTGCTGACCTCGTACTGATCCATGTAGAAACTGCTGATGTGGACTCTTCTAGCAGGCCACTCTCCGTCTTGCTGTATTTCGGGCTCGTCAGTGCCCATTGTGAACACTCCTCCTGGAATAGCGACCATCTGCAGAGAGAACACCACCCAAGAGATTAGGACAAGGCAAGACTCAACAGTCTCTTACTGGTCTTACTCCTCCTCCACCTCATCTTTGGAGGTGCTTTTGCTTTGAGCAGCATTTCACTGACAAAACCAGCACAACCAAAAGGCAGCAGTGGCATCCTGATCCCCACCCGCTGGGAGGAAATCGCAAGGAGACCTTCAGCTGAGAACAAAAACCCCATTTGCAGCTCTTCCTACATGACACCTGGGTAATTCGGATCTTATGATGCTTATGCTCTCCTGAGGAGAAATGTGTTCCCCTGCTGTACCCAGCAGCCAAGAAACAACCCGGAGTCAGTCCCTTTTCGGATGAGGAATTCTGGGAATTCACTCTATTCCCAGGAACACTTGATGTATCAATGAAGAACACAAAGATTGTGAAACTTCCTCGCAAGTGAGGACAAGCCTTTGCTTGTCTGCACGCTAATGACGTGAGGGTTTTGCTTTAGCAACAGGTACATGCAGCATTTTGTTACCAACCGTGCTGCTAACTGGCAGGTCGAGACGGCACCGGCGTACCAGAGGTGAGACAAGTTCTCCAGTCAGTTACAGGCCGCTCCTCTGGAAGACTTTCTGGGCAAGAGCCTCACGGTTCAGGAGTAAAGGACAAGTTCTGAACTATTTTGATACGATGTTTTCACTTTAAGGTCTCAGACAGCTTCCAGAGGAACAGAACACTTCCCCTCAGCTGGAGTGGGCTCTTTCCAGGATGACAATGGCCCCAGAGGTCTTGCCACACCTCATCAGACATTTCCCGAGAGCCCTCTGGAGACCACAGGCTGAGCAACATGCTCCTCACCCCGAAAACAAGGGCACCCATGATCCCTGCTCAGCAGCTTGTGCTGGAGTGAGGAACGGCAGCTCAGGCTGTGCAAAGACTTCCGGCGGGGAGGTGACGGTTCAGGGACCCGAGAGCTGGCCTGCCAAGCCTGCAGCAACAGGTGAAAGCTCTGGGGGAGAAAACTCCCTCTCCTCTCTTGGCAGTACTCCTGAGCTGCCTTCACCCCCAAGTCACACCGAATTCAGCCACCTCACTCCTTCTCTGGCAGCAGTCAGAGGCTTGGGTCAGGGGCGAGAGGGGGGTCCCAGGAAGTCCAGCCAGAACAGACACACACACCCGCTGCGGAAAACAACCTGGCACGTCATATTGCTCCTCACCATACCCTGGCAGCGATCTGTGATCACACACTGCTCTGACAAGGAATCCAGGCAGCCGAACCACTGATGGAGCCTGAAATGAGCAAAGCCAGCTCCAAGGGACAGCAGCATTTGGGTTTTGCGAGATCCTGATGTTTGGCAGCAGCAAATTCAAGTCTACCAACAGGAATATTCACCGAGAGACACGTTTCCAGTGTAGCACAACTGCAAGAGTGCTCCAGAAGTGTAGGTGAAGTTCTGACAGAAAAAGAAACCTGGATTTAGGTGCACCAGAGTTCAGACAAACCCCTGTGTACCTAGAGTGGAACAACACAGGATGCCACACGGATACGAGAGGCAGCCGAACTGCAGAGATGTGGCTGTAAAATCCATGAACTGACGGATCTTATTTCGATGACGAAGCAGGTTCTCAGAGCAAACAGGAACCCTGGACTTGGTACACACAAACATTTCACAGCACAGCCTAGATTAGAGGACCCTGATTCTCCCCCAGTGGCAGTTTTGGGGTGTTATTCTGATGGTACAGGACCTTCCTTATGAGGCTGGATGTTTTCACTAGAACAGTTTATCCCACAGTGGATACCCACAGCGACTCACAAACGAGGAAGACAACAAGAATCATCAAATACCTTCCAGCTCCTGGGGTTTACTGTTATTTGTGGACCTACACCACCAGCAGCATACCAAACCACCAGTAAACATGTTCACAGCAGCGATCCGCACCTCTCCCCGTTCTCAGGGGAATTGGGAGTATTAGAGCAAAGCTTACACACCCAACTCCGCTGTTTCTTCTCCGCTCCAGATCTCTCCTTTCACTTAAATTCCACACAACCTGCAAAGGCCCCACAAGAAGTGCTACAAATACATTTTCCTTTGGACTGACCAGCTGAAGGTAGCTGCAGCCTCGTCAGCTTTCTCTCCATTAAAAAGAACCCAAGCACTTACAGACTGCCTTTAACTGCAACCATACAAAGGCTTTAGGATAAATTTCCTCACAGTTTTTAGGACCTCAGGAATGACCGTGGTACAAAGTTGCACCGCCCCCTTCCTCCCCATCTCTTTCCAACCCACTAGAGCTGAAACATCTCCCTGAAGCAGCCTCCAGAGCCAGAGTTCACTGCTGAGCTAAAAGCTTGTGGCGAATTCTCTCTCTCACTTTACAGCCAAGCACTGAAAAGTCCCGGAAAGTCCCGCTGGGTTGTCAGCTCTCGGTGATTTACCGGGAGCGCGGGCAGCACCGCCCGCCCCGACCCCCACAGCAGCGCTCGGCGCACGCAGCTCGTTCTCTCCCGCAGCGACGCGGCTTTCACCGCCGTGTCTCCGGCGCAGCCCG
>NW_010417148.1:25483-25750 GCF_000710305.1 Buceros rhinoceros silvestris | reverse complement strand
GAGCGGGGGGAACCCTGCCCTCGGCCAGCGGGTGTGGGGCGTCAGCAGGAGATTTGGTCTTGGTGCCGTTGCCCTCTGTTTTTACGCTTTAAGGGGGAGCCCTGCCCACTGCTCCAGGAGAGTAAAGGTTGTGCTTTCTGTGGGAAGGCTGAGTGTGAGGAGAGGGTCTGCAGCAGGGCCCTGTGCAAGCAGCCTTCGCGCCCGCTGGGGGTGGGCAGTGGGACAGGCAGCTGTGCCAGGGGGGGGGGCGTGGGCGGGGGGGGCAGG
>NW_010417148.1:18238-25308 GCF_000710305.1 Buceros rhinoceros silvestris | reverse complement strand
GAGGATGGTGTACAGCCGCCCACAGGGGCTTTGCAGGTGGTCCGGTGCAGCGTATGAAGAATCCGTTTAAGTAGACAGTGTGGCTGGCAGCTTCTCTCTTGTAACAGCTGGGGAGGTATGGGAATAGGACACGAGACATTTTGCCCTTCGTTTTATCCTTATTCTTTGTCAGAAAAAGAAGTGAGGTGGTTGTGAATGCCCTCGAGTATCCTTGTGCCTGTTCCTGCCCATCCCAAGACACCACCGTCAATCTTCTTCCCATCCTCCCCTGAGGAAACAGGGCTGCTGGGTTAGTTTCCCTCTGCAGTGGGAGGTGACGGGACGTTTCTCCGTGCAGGTGGAACTGACGGTGAAGGAGGGGATCAGCGTCTTGTGGTGCGCGTAGGGACGGGCGAGCAGGACCTCTGCACTGTCAGCAGTGCGGGAGGAAAATGGGAAGCCGGTCCTGTGGGGCTCAGCAAGGGAGCGCACGGACAGTCCTTCAGCAAAACATTTGCAGCCTAAGAGGAGGAAGGACTGTGGAGGTGCTGGGGGGCAGAGTGGTCTGTAGGGTGCTGCAGGTTGTTCCTGGTTGGCCCTGAAGCGCCCTGTCCGTACACCAGAACCGGTGCTTAGAAACAAAGTGCTGCCGTGGTGAGTTTTGATAGGGCTGTGGAAAAGGAACAAACCAGGAATTCGGCAGTTAACGTTTAACTCCAGCTGCTCTCTCTGCGTGGAGGAAACGTCTCAGGCTAACACAGCATTTGCTGCTGACTGACTTTTAGAGGTTTTGCTGTATGCTTCAGTTCTAAAAACATCTTTTTGCCCAGGACTAAGCTTGAAGACGTGGTGTTGTATGTTTGTTGTTCTGCTGGTTTACTTTGGGTTCATGTGGCTCTGGGTCAGTGACTTCAGCTGTGGTGGCAGGACCTGTTCTGGGTGACAGAACATGTGTTTGTCAGAGGCAGGACACCCGCACCTTCTCGTCCTTGGCTGGTGTTGAGCTTTCTTCTGTGCTGCAGCAACATTTTTAGTTTGCCAGCTGCTTTCTTCTGTTCCTTGTTTTGCCCGTGTGCTCTCCGGCACCTCCCTGGCCAGAAGGGAGGAAGGAGGCTCTTGGAGTGTTCCCCAGTGGCCAGCTGGGCAGATACGCGGGTCAGCCAGTGCGCTGTGGGTGATGCTCCCGGTGGTCTCGGCACTGGCAGTCCCTGGGGCTCTTGCAGCAAGCGGCTCTGGTGTTTCCCTGGGCCCGCTGTGCCCAGTGCCAGCACTTAGAGCTCTGTTTTCTCTTTTTTCTCCCTGGCTCTGAAAGAACCACTACCAGTTTCTTTTTTGACTGAGTAGGCTCTGAATGTCGTGCTAAAGATTGTCCCTCTTGTTTTCTTTCCTGAAGAAATGGAAGCAGCTGTCTCGACTCCAGCGGAGCGTCATCCTCTTCCTGTTTGCCTTCTTGGCAGTCTGTGGAGTCATCTCGTACACAAGCGTGGGGGAGCCTTGGAAAAGTACGTGTTCTGTAGAGCTCAGGACTGCCAGCACCTGGTTACAGTGAAGAGGCTGTTGTGGGTCTTTGGAGCAGTTCTGTTTCTATTGACAGTTCCTGGGTGTGTCCATCCAAGTGCAGCTCTGGGGTGATTTTATGTGACGTGCTTCAGTCACCCGTTTCTGCTTAATCAGGGCTGGTTTTTGTACACCTTTTTGATGTTTGTCTTGACTAGAGCCAGCTTTTGTGGTAGATAATGGAGATTTGGAGGCTGTGAGTGGTGCTTTTATTGCGTTTGTCTGTAGATATTGGTAATCCAAACAGTACAATAAGATAATCCTCTCCGGGTTTTGATTGTCCACCAGATATTCCAAGCTTTTCTATACTACAGAGGCACATTTACCTCTGATACTATCTTACTGCCTGTATGGAGAAGAGGAAATAAGAGCCATTAAAAGAAAGCATGCATCTTTTAGCAGCCTCTTTGTGTTTTAGGGAGAGTGTTGATTCCAAGGGACACTTTGTGCCTAACCATTAATGTGTGTCTCAGTGTTTTGTGGATGGAAACCCTTTCTGGAGCTGTACCTAGTGTGTGAATGCAGCAGAGCGTTACAGATCTGGGGCTGGAGCCGGAGCTGTGGTTGCTTGTGCTGAGCAGTCTTGTGTGTCTAGGCCTGACAAACAAATCGTCGGAGGAGCAGAGAACAGAACCAGAAATTCCTGGATTAAAGCTGGCAAATCCAGCCGTTCTACCTGCACCCCAGAAAGCAGATGCCAACCTCGGCACCTACCCCGAGCTCTCACCGCAGGTACTGTGAGAAGAACCAAGGTGCGTGAGGCCACCAAGGAGTGGCGAGAGCCACAACAGTGCTTGGTTCGAGGGCTGTGGAGGAGGAAGGGGCTGTAACTGGCAGTCAGGTCTGCTCTGGGTGGAACGCTCTCCTCGCGGGAAGGGCTTTGCTGTAGTATTTCTGGGCTTTACCTTTCACCAAAGTGTCCAGTTCACTATTTCTTAATCAGGAGCGCCAGCACTTCAGCTCACAGTGACCTCGTATTTGAGGCCTCGCTCTCCTGCTGTGATTTATGCGTTTGGTTTGGGAGCGCTCTGGACGTCAGCCTTGCTTCTGTGAGGGGCCTAAATAGAGCCGTGGCTGAACAGGAGATGTAGGATATGGTCCGTGTCCCACCGAGTGGAGCCGCTTCGCTGGCAGCTTGTGAAGTAGCAGCAAACGGAGCAGATGTTGGGGGGGAAGAAAAACCCGAACTGCCAGTGTGGGGCGGAGGAATCCTGGCTACTGCAGGGCTCTTCCTGTGTTTGCCTCAGTAATTTGGGCATTTCCAGTTAATGAATACGAGCTCTTGTATTAAAGCTTCCCCTCACTGCGCACACATGTACTTGGATTACGGTAAAGTCATTCTTGGCGTTACCGAACACTGGCATCGTCAAGGGGTTTGAGGTTTTGTCCATGATTTTGTGAATTCTAATACAAATTTACTGTGCCTGGTAAAACGGAATCAACTATCTTTACAATCCTTTGACAGTGCCTTGTGTTAAATTAATGTCTGGTAGCAGTAGAGGCAGTTTAGAAGTAATTTATCAGTGTAAATGCAAGGTAAAAACAAACAGAAGCCCCTGAGTGTTCAGCGCACCTTGCCGTCAGGGCAGGACTTGCCTACTGATACGATACCAAAGTAAGAGTTGTCTGGATTTACCTTTAGCACTGGAGTACTGTTGGCTTATGGTTTGATATTCTACCATCTCCACAACATACCAAGGACGTTTGTTTTCTCCTTTATTTTCTCAGAAGCCGCCAAAACTGCCTCATGTTCGGCGTGGTTCTTCCAACCTTCAGATCAGGCCACCACGGAGGGACATGAGGCCGAAGACCCACCACGATCCCAGCAGGGCTGTGGAAGAGCCGGTTCAGGCTGAGAAAGAGGAGAGAACAGAAAAATCCGTTATCAGGTAGAGGTGTTTCTGTTTCCAGCAAGTGCCAGTGCTCCCCTCCTCGCCAGCCGAGATCCGTTGAGTGCTGGAGAGAAAATTGTAAGGGCTTTTTGGTGCCCGTGTGTGAGGCTGATTTCTTTCCTCGCGGGTGTTTGTCCTCGGGTCTGGCCCGGCAGCTGTTGATGTTGCTGAGCTGGTTCAATTTTTGCTGTTGGCATCACGGTCCTGCCGAGGATCCGGAGCCCTCTCTGTGTTCCCGATGACCTCAGACTCCCGCAAGGCTCAGGAGAATTCTCGTGGCTGAAGGTTTCCGCCGTTTCCCTTGCAATAAATATTAATGTGCTGGTGTTGGCCCAGCAATGCTGTCACTAGTGTCCTGAGCCAGGCGTGGAGAGTGGTACCGGTGTCAGCGCTAGCTGGGGTATGATGCTGCCGAACACGGTCAGCCCAGGCCGCGCTGGCAGAAGCCGTAGAGGAGTGTGTGCATGAAGCTGTATGAGACATGCCTGCTCCTTTCCCACAAGAGATCAGTCCTGCAGTTCAGAGGCCCCTTACACAGATACACTCATGGCTTTCTCAGAGGGTCTGTGCTGTGGTGACTACATTTGCGCCGAGTTACTCCCTAAGATATGATTGATTGAAATATTTTGATTTGGAAGCAGCTGAAGAGCCGTAGCTCGGATGCAGAGAAGATCGCTGCCAGTTCAGCAGAGGAGCTTAAGACTTGGAACGCGAGGGTTGGTTTTCTGGTGTGTTTGTGTCCTTTTCAGCACCAGCACAGCTCAGCTGATCGTAGCAGCAGGACTTTGGCTGTTGGTGTCACCTGAAATTTCTTGGAGCCACCTGGAGTGTTTCATTCCTGTGCCTCTGTTTACGCTGTAACTCGTGGAGTTAAATGGGTGGTGACAGGAGAACTTGGAGAGCAGTGAAAGCACAGAAAGGCTAGTACGGATTTCAAGAAGTGGTGGGGTTCATGTCAGTCGTAAGAAACGCTGACTGGGACTAGTCTGACCTTTAGGGGTGCGGTAAGCCTGGTTCCCATAGGAGCCATAGCAGGAGCTCAAGGGTGACGTATCTCTCTCTCAAACAGCACGGTCGAGATTGATTGGTCTTTTCTGAAAGACTTTGCCCTCAGGAGACTGTTGATAAGAACTGATTTATGCATCTGTGGTGGTAGGGCTGGCTTGGGAGCCCCCCGGCAGCGACAGCAAGCAGCCAGTCCTTTGTGCTTGTTCCTGATTTACTGCGATCAGCATTTGTGTGGTACCGCTTAGCGTCAGTGGTGCCCATGGTCATTTCAGAACTGGTGGGTAACACAATACTTCCCACGCAGCATTCTCAGGTGTTTTCATTCTTTTTAGAAGTTCTTTATTAAATTCCATTGCCAGGATATTTACTGAAATTCCAAAAGCCCATAAGACATGTTTCTTAATCCTGTAAAATTTCATTGGTGCAAATTACTTCCTTTGAACAGAAGAATAATTCAGAGGGCAACGTAGTTGCTTTGATCCTTGATACAAAACCCAGCTCCTGTTTTGTCAAAGTATCGCAAGAAAATGAAATGCAGACATAAGTCTCATTCATTTGCATGACTTCCTGTGACCAAATCAAGGGTTAATTACAGTCCTTTGTCTTGGCAGCTGGAGAGGAGCAGTGATAGAACCTGACCAAAGCACTGAACCCCCATCAAGTAAAATAAAGGAACCAGAAAAACCTTCATCTGTGGAAGCTGAGGATGAGAAGGAACCAGGTAAATCGCAGTTACCGATCCCTTTAGTTCTGTTCGCTGTCATGGTTGGGGTTGTGCGATTCCTCCACACGTGCAGCTGTTTTACGTATTTATTTCAATTAAAGGAAACAAGAAGGGAAGGGTTATTCACCCAGCACATCCAAACTTTTGGTGTCCTTACTCCACCACAACAGCCTTCACACTTAGCCTTCAGCATCTGAAAAGGAATTTCAGTGGCAAATGGTTGAAGTCTCTGCTCCGGGGCAGGCAGACACTGAGATGTTTCCGTCCCTTCTCCAGGAGCGGACACTTCAGAGAGAGGGCTCGGCCGGGGCCATGTCCTGACTCGGCAGCACTTTTCCTTTTGTTCCGCACACTCAGGGAAAGTGGCTTCCTGCCTGAATTCAGCTGAACTGTTTTTAAGCTCAGCAGAGTGCTGTAGAAGTTGTTTCTGCGGGTGCCGTCCTTGTGAGGCGAAGAACCTCCTGTTCTGCTTTCGGAGTTCACATGAGGAAGTTCTGACCTGACAGCGTGGCGTGTCACCGTGTGGCGCGTTTGGCTTTTGCTGGCCTACTATATAGGGGTTAGTGGTGCTGCTTGGAGTTTCCTGCTTGAGAAATCTTGGTTTATAGTTTTGCAAAATTGCAGCTGATGGGCTTGAAATTTTATGTGTTGAATGTGGGACATAAACTCGACTTGATGGAAATTGCGAGCAAAGGTGTCTGTAGAACCGTGGGAACAGTCGAGGCTTTTGCCAAGGTGGGAAATGTAAATTTTCCCCCTTTTTTTGTATTAAAAGTTAAGGGAAACTATTTTGTGTGACTGATTTCAAATGCAGCAGAAAGCCATGAGTAAGACAGGGAGGGTGAATTAAAAGTGGTACGTGGCAAATGACCGGGGGTTGTGCTGAGGCACGTTCTTCAGAGTGAACTGCCCTTGATTCTAGCAATCTCAGTCGGGTGCTGCAGTCCGCCTGTGCGGTCTCTGAGCTCAGTGATGCCGTTTAACAGCTGCGCTGGGCCTGGATTAACCTTTCACTTGCAGAACTGACTTTTTTGTTTGCCAGAAGTGACTCTTTTTTTTTCCACCTGGCTGAATCACTGGCCAAAACCACCGCCTGGTTGTTCCACAGAGGAGAGGCTGTGCTGAAGAGAATACTTGGAGCATGGTTTTTCCATTACACTGATCATGTAGTTTGGAAGAAAGTTTATTTTGGGTAGAATGCAGCAAAATGGTGTTTGGTCAAGCTGCCGCAGCAGCCTTGAGCCTGTTTTCCTTCATAGTGCCCATAAACGAGCGGCAGCTGGTGGTGATTGAAGCCTTCCGCCATGCCTGGAAGGGCTACAAGGATTTCGCCTGGGGCCACGATGAGCTGAAGCCTTTGTCCAAGTCCTACAGCGAGTGGTTTGGACTTGGGCTTACCTTGATCGACGCCTTGGATACCATGTGGATTTTAGGATTAAAAGAAGGTAATTTTCTTTCCTCTTCCATGTTTTGTCTCTAAAATACTCCGTTGTTTTCTATTCAGGCAGCACATGTTCCGAGTTCTTTGAGGGGAACATTTGTTACCTGCTTAGTTTTCTTGTGAGAGTAAATACTTTATATATAAACAATATGTATAAAACTACATTTTGAACCAAACCTCAGCTACATTAAAGGACACCGTTCCTCCTGGAAGAGAATTTTGAACCAGAAAAAAAATGTGACAGTGGAAATATCTGCTAGAAACGGAGGGCTGTATTGATAAACCTCCTGACTCCGTCTTTCTGCACCGAACCCCTGGTGTATCTTGGTGCTGTGGTACGGCCACTGCAGCCTTTCTTCCCATTGGTCCTTGGTCTGTGAGCCCCTCGGCTGCCTGTTACCAGCCCTAATGCCCGTATTTCCTCTCTGGATTTAAGGAGGTTGTTTGTGGAAGGAACCGGTGGATGGAG
>NW_010417148.1:9419-18090 GCF_000710305.1 Buceros rhinoceros silvestris | reverse complement strand
TCTGCTTTCTGCGTTTTTCCAAGTTATTCTGTGTCTGTGTTAGAAAACTTGCAAACAGGTTGTAAAAACTAAGCCAAAATTCTGCTGTTCGGTTGCAGAAAAAATTCCTTAATCGGTATTTAAGAGTTTTTATTGTTGTTCCATTTTGAGGGTTTTTTTTGGCTTTTTTTCATGGTATTTAAAACTTCGTGGAACTTGCCTATTTAACCTTGGTAGACAGCTGCTCTGTAACTTACTGATCCTGCAGTTTTTTTGTATCAAGATAGGAAGCCCAGAGCTGCTGGTGAGGGGACAATAATCACTGAAAGTCTATCAAGGTTCTCTTCTATCTTTGAAGTTTGTGTGAAATATTAAATCAAATGAAAACTCCGTATCAGTGTCTGCAGCTCTAGGCCTGAGCAGACTGGAAGTGTCATCAAGTTGATAGTGTGCTGGCTTTTCATTTTATTTATTTATTTATTTATTAATATATAAAAAATTAGTTGTTGTGGGTCAGGGCTGGGCTGGGCACTGGGCAAATGGCAGATGGTCTCTGTGAACTCCCCCTCCCTCCCCAAAGGGGAAGAGAACAGGAGCGAGGGAGAGAGGCTGATGGGCTGGGAAAGAAAACAAGAAACTGCTGTAATGAGAACAACAATAAATGAAGTATGGCCAAATATTGACAAACCCAACACCCCCCTGATGGCACCATGTCCTCATCAGCAGTGGTGAGCCCCTGAACTATCTCGGTAGATAACAGCGAGGGAGAGAGGCTGATGGGCTGGGAAAGAAAACAAGAAACTGCTGTAATGAGAACAACAATAAATGAAGTATGGCCAAATATTGACAAACCCAACACCCCCCTGATGGCACCATGTCCTCATCAGCAGTGTAAAAAAAGGAATTAAAAAGTTCAGAAGGCTCTTACATAACTAATTGTCTGACGAGTTGAATGGATGGAAAAGATCACAATTCCTGGACTATTTGAATAAAGAATTCCCCAATCTCTTCTTCCTTTAGACTCTTCGGAACTGCTGATGTCACTGGGTGTTTCTGTCTGTACGCTGAGTAAAGCCAATAGTAGTGAAACTTCCACCTGAATTTATGATCTCTCCAGACACATCCAAGTAACTGTCCTGGATGCGGGGAGTCTGGATACATGTCTGTAGTGGGGACATGCCAGAAGCTCTGAACTGAACTGCCTTTTATACTCTGCAGAGTTTGAAGAAGCAAGAAAATGGGTAGCAAACGAGTTAGTGTTTGATAAAAACGTGGACGTCAACCTCTTTGAGAGCACCATCCGTATCCTGGGGGGCTTGCTGAGCACCTACCACCTCTCTGGAGACAGCCTCTTCCTGGAAAAAGCTGTGAGTGACCAGTGACGCTGGGTTACGTGTCCCCCGTTGGGCAGAGATGAGGGGAAGTTCCTCAGATAGTTCAGTGGTGCTGTGTTTCCGCTGTTTCACATTCGAATGATGGGAAAGGGATTTACCGTTAATCTATTTTTTTTGCTGGAGAGGAGCCAGCAGTGTGCCCAGCTGGCCAAGGCGGCCAATGGCATCCTGGCTTGTACCAGCACTGGTGTGGCCAGCAGGACCAGCGCAGGGATTGTCCCCCTGGACTGGGGGCACTGGTGAGGCCGCACCTCGAATCCTGGGTTCAGTTTGGGCCCCTCACTACCAGAGTCTTTTGTCGCCCTTTCTGTGTGTCATAGCATCAACCCCCCGCTGCAGATCAGCCCAGCGTGACTTCAGCATTCTGTCGGGTTGCGAAGGGGTCACAGGCTCTCCGGGGGCATGTGCTACGTGGTAGAAGCTCTGGATCATCACTGTGAATAAAGCCATCACCCTTGTGAACTCTTGGCTTTCTTGCACGTCTAACACTAGGCTGCGCTCCTCTCTCTGTCTGCTTGGGGAAAGAAAAGCTAAATGCCTGAGTGTATATTTATTTATTTGTTTTGTTCGTTGCTTTGTCCTGCGCTCTTGGGTTTTCTTCAGAAAGACATTGGGAACAGGCTGATGCCAGCGTTCAAGACCCCCTCCAAGATACCCTATTCTGATGTCAACATTGGCCGGGGCACTGCTCACCCACCTCGGTGGACATCCGACAGCACTGTGGCGGAGGTGACCAGCATTCAGCTCGAGTTCAGGGAGCTCTCTCGTCTCACTGGGGATGAGAAATTCCAGGTACGGAAGAATCGGTCCATGTTCGCCTCTTTTCCTGCCTCTCTTCAGCACCACCACCGACTGTCCATTGATACACGTGGTCTCTGTAGTCTCTGAGTGACCTTAAATGAGTTGAGAAACTCCCGATGAGGGAAGGAAAAGAAACAAAGTAATGCCAATTATTTACTTACATACCAAAAATAAATCATTAAATACCTGCCCTCCCCAGCGCCCCCAGCTGTGGTCACTGACATTTTCATTCGACACGGGGTTGTCAGAGTTTGGAAAAACGGGAAGCCAAGCATGAGGCTGTGAAACTTGCCTTGCTTCTTGGCGCTACAGTTCTGGGCGTGGTTTCTTGGTGCCGTTATCTAAACTCAAAGAACCAAACCATGGTGCTGCCGTGCAGGGGCCTGACAGCAGGTCACGGTGTAAGGAAAAGTGAGTTGAAATAATAATTGCAGAGAAGAGAGCATTTCCCCCCCCTTTTTTTTTTGGTGATGTTTGGTTGTTGTAAACAGTGTCCCCAGCTCTGGCTCTGATGAGTGGAGTTGTTACAGAAGCTGCCGGGGACTGGTGTGGTTGGTGTTTGAGCTGAGCCTTGCACACGTGAGTAAGTCCGATCATAGTCCTGTGCCATAGTACTGACTTCCGAGTGGGCTTACGTGAGGAAAAGGGAATAATTACAATTATTTCAGAGTACTTAAATATACCCAGAACCTCATGTTTTGAGGGTCAGAAAGTTTGAAATCCTGGATTTAATAGACTGCACGAGCTGATGTGCCTGATGGTGGTTTGAGGAAGAAGAAGGTTTGTTACCAGCTTGAAGTTTGTCCATCATTTCCAGCGGTTCCAAACAGTGTTTGCTGTTTTTCTTCCAGAAAGCTGTGGATGAGGTGATGAAGCATGTTCACACCCTCTCAGGGAAAAACGACGGACTAGTGCCTATGTTCATAAACACCAACAGCGGGCAGTTCACTCACCTGGGGGTCTACACCCTGGGGGCCAGAGCGGACAGCTACTATGAGTATCTGCTCAAGCAATGGATTCAGGGGGGCAAAACAGAAAATGAGTAAGTTCTTCCCATTTCTCCTGTCAGTGTGAGGATTATGAGCTGTAAAACTTTGTGTGGTGGTTTGCTCCTTAAAGACAATAATGTACGTGCCCAACAGTGGACTGGAAATGTTGCTGTTTTTAAAAGCGATTGAAGCAAGTGAGAGGGATCCGTGGTCCCTGGGTGTGAGAGTTAGGCTGAGTCTCAAAACTTCTCCTCTGAAAACTTCTCTGCCTCAGCACGGGAGAGGAGAATTAAGTCTTTGCAGCAGATATGGAGCAGAATCCCAGAATCATCTGGTTGGAAGAGATCTGTAAGATCATCAAGTCCAACCGTTCACCTGTGCTGCCAGGGTTCCTGAACCATGTCCCTCAGCGTCACCTCCACACGTCTGTTAAAACCCTCCAGGGATGGGGACTCCACCACTGCCCCGGGCAGCCTGTTCCAGTGCTTAAGGACCCTCTGTGTAAAAAAAATTTTTCCATATATCCAACCTCAACCTCCCCTGACCCAACTTAAGGCCATTTCCTCTCGTCCTGTCATTCGTAACGTGGGAGAAGAGACTGACCCCCACCTCCTTAAAACCTCCTGTCAGGGAGCTGTTGAGAGCAATAAAGTCTCCCCTGAGCCTCCTCTTCTCCAAACTAAACACCCCCAGTTCCCCCAGCTGCTCCTTGTGAGATAAGGTCTCTAAACCCTTCACTAGTTTTGTTGCCCTTCTCTGGACCTGCTCCAGCATCTCAATGTCCTTGAAGTCAGGGCCCCAAAACCGGACACAGTGCTCATGGTGTGGCCTCTTCTGAACTCCTGATGATACTCATTCCACCAGTGATGCCTGTGTTCGCTCTGGGTTTCTTCAGTGAACCCGTCAAGATCGCTAAATTGGGAGATTTAATCCCAGGGAATAACTTCTCTCAGAAAGGAGACGGAAGTTGGATGTTTGTGTAAACTTCGCTTTAGGTCTCCTGGGTTTCTGTTGTCTGCACTGGATACACGGGGGAGAGTGTTTGCACTGAGCAGAGGAGTGGGAGGTGCTGGGAAGGAAGGTTTCCACCAAAACACCTTAAAACATCCGAGCAGTTCTTGTCCACTTATAAGTGGATTATGTTTGGCTTGGCCCTGTCGAGGGGTTTAATGCACTGAGTGATAACGTCCCTCTCCAGGCGCGCGTTTCTATCAGAGCGAGTGTGTCTCTAAACAGAAAGCTTGCCTCCCCACTTTTCCCAAGCCCTGCCTCACTGCGAACGGAGAACTGTGGTCTTTGGGACCGCGAGCCTCAAAATGGAATTGTTCAACAGTGCTTTTTCCACATAAAAGTACTTTGAAAGGAGAGAAATCCCAGTTAAATGCTGTGAAACAGTGTTTGACAATGAGAGTGGTCAAAGGCTCAAAGTCATGGGATCTCCACCTTTGGGGTGTTGGTACCTCCACCTTTGGATGGAGGCACTAAAAAATTGCTTGGATAAGCCCTCGGGCAGCCTGATCTAATGGAATCTGCTTCAGAGCAGAGGCTGAAGTAGAGCCCTCCACGAGGTCCTCACCAGCCGGGGTCTCCTGTGACTTCAGTTACTGTACTTAGGATTTCTGAAATAAAATCTGCTTACTGCCTAGGACAGAGTTGGGGTATGTTTTCTTTAATACTTAAGTTAAGGGTTTCCTTGAGAAGTCAATCGAATATCGTGTGGTGCTGATAACCAGTCAATGTCCAGTCGATGGTGACTCAGAGGGGTTTGGTCAGTTTTCGCATTTAGTTAAATATCGTTCTTTAGACTGAAATAAGTCTCCAAAAGAATCATGCTGAGCATCTTCTGTGATGAAATGCATCTAGTCGTGTGTATGTGAGCCAACTGGGAATGGTTTTCATTCACAGGCTGTTGGAAGACTATATGAGAGCCATAGAAGGAGTGAAAAAGCACCTTCTCCAGCGATCCCAACCCAAGCAGCTCACTTTCGTGGGAGAGCTTGCCCACGGCCATTTCAGCGCCAAGATGGTAAGAAGCACAACTGCACTTAGAAAAACAACCACCGCAGAAAGCAGGAACACCACCACAAAAGAAAAAGGTCAACGTATGGGCAGGGAGATGCAAAGCTGCTGCACTGCCTTTTCCCCTTCCTTCCAAAAGGGAAAAACACCAACCGGAAAAAAAAAAAAGAGAAAGCCAGGAGCATGTTTATAGCCAGCGTGCTGCAGCGCTGGTAACTGGCGTGTGGATACAGGGGCTTCTCTTTGGGTCACTCTGGTAAACCCAGCGTGTTCCTGTAAGGCTGAACATTCTGGTGCTGGAGGCAAATTTTCCTTCTCTTTTTTTCTGTTTTGTCATAAAATTCCCTCTGTGGACATTCACACACCAGGCTTTTAGATTTGCCTTCAAAAGACACCACTTAATATTGTGTTACTGGGTAAAACACTGGCAATTTGGGAGGGTTCTGTCCATTCCTGACACTTGTTTCTCTCCCCACAGGTAGTGGTGGTGAGTAAAAGAGCTTGCTGTCTGCTGTAGGGAGAATGGATTGATGCTAACCCTCTGCACTTCATTTGTGCAGCCAGACTCTTTAAAATGCACCTCGCAGTGAAAGGTCTCGTGCAAGTGTGGAGGTTTTTAAGATGAGTGGGCTGTGAACGTACATGTAGCCTCATGCCTCTTCAGTACCTGAGGGGAGCTTTAGTGAAACCTTGGACTCGTTTGATTTCTCAATGGAGTGTGTGTCTGAGGCCTTCGGGTCTGTTTTTCAGCAAGTGCTTCTTGCATCTAAACTTCCCAAAGCCCCTCCAGACCTGCTGTGAGTGGGACCAGCCCCTGGGGTCTGGCTTGAGAGGGCTCCCCTGTCCCAAGACGTGACAGGACTGAATTCAGGCAGACAGACTGGGCTGAGCTTTCCACCTGTGTCGGCACACTTGCTTCTGGTCCAGGGAGTCATAGTTCTGGGGTTTAATCAGTCGTTACTGGGTGAAAGGCTTGACAGGTGTCTGGAAAAGTGGGGGACGTTCCTCTCCTCTGCCTGTGCTGAATGTCACCACCCTCAACCATTTCCTTTAGGACTGGACAAAGCTTCTAAAGGTCCGTGCAGGTGCTGCTTGTGCACCAGAGTGCTTTAACTGTGCTTTTGGGTGGTGAGAGCTGAGCTTTCACGTTGACTGCTGAGAATCATTTGAAATTCCAGGTGTGCCACTGATCTGTAACTGACCTCTGCAGTGTCAGAGCTTGATCAACCCCTGAAGGATGATCAGTCTCCTATTGCAAACTGAGCTTTGCTGGAGATGAGCTTTGGGCGTTTCACAGTTTATTTTCTGCTGGGCTCAGCTGGCTGTCATGACTGAGCTGCCTTGGGAAGTCCACTGAACTCCTGTGGTTTGTTCACAGACGTTACACATACCACTCCTCATACCACTCCTCTCAGCCTGTGAACAAATTGTTTGCTGTCACAAGTAAAAACTAAGAAGGAAATGCCCCTGGAGAGCGAGCAGGGCTGCTCCTCACAGTGACCTCGGGTGCCCCCTTCCACACAGGCATCGCGAGCTAAGGCTGGTGTTTCCAAGGTGCCTGATGTCTGTGGGTCAGCTGGCTGTAACCAAGAAAGTGAGTCCAGGGGAGCTGGTGGTGGGGCCGGCAGCCAGCTGTGTTCCACAGACTCTAGAAAAACAGTGCTCTTGTTTCTTTGGTGCTCTGTAGACATGAGGGGTGAGAGCTTTTTCCTACCCCAAATAGCCAAGTTGCAAGAAAGGGGCAAGCCTGCAGTGTTTTCCAGCTGGATCAGTGGGTCTAATGATCTCTTAATTTCAGAATGAGGAAAACCTCCTTCAGCTCACTCTCCCCCTTCTCTAGAGCTGTGTTTTCTGTGGCTGACTCCCATCTCTGTTCTAAGTTCACTATTAAACCCAGATGATCAGTTTGACCCTTTAGGTGTCTTTATTGAGAAACCTTGAGGTGATTCTACCCACCCCCCTTTATAAGTCAGTACAAAATGTGTGTGTCTGGTAACTTCCTCTCCACCTTGTGCTGACCTGGGTCATCTCACCTTGCAGGATCACTTGGTTTGCTTTCTGCCTGGCACTTTGGCACTGGGCGCTCACAACGGCCTGACCGCCGACCACATGAAACTGGCTGAAGCCCTTATCGAAACCTGCTACCAGATGTACGCGCAGGTGGAGACAGGCCTGAGTCCGGAGATCGTACACTTCAATCTTCATGCTCAGAAGGGCCACAAAGACGTGGAAATCAAGGTGAGCAGGTGGCTGGCCTGAGCCCAAGCTCGGTGGTTCTGCTGTGGAAACTCCCAGCTGGCCATTGGTGATGCGCTCTGCCTGGAGCGGCTTGTTCTTTTGCTGCTTCACGTTCTAGGTGCACCCTGGCCTTTGCTCTTGATCGCTCCTGTAGCTGTTCAGAAGCTGGGTGATGAATCGCAAAGTCTTGGAGTAGATGGAGACAGGAATCGACAGGAATCACTATTTTTTTTCCTTGAGGAAAGAAGCCCTGTCTGAATTTCTCTTGCCTTTTTTTTTTTCTCTCCCTCTTGCAGCCTGCAGACAGGCACAACTTACTGCGACCAGAAACTGTGGAAAGCCTTTTTTATATGTACAGATTCACCGGCGATAAGAAATACCAGGACTGGGGCTGGGAGATCTTGCAGAACTTCAATAAATACACACGGGTAAGGTGGGCTGGAAGCGACCTGTGCTGCCAGGGCTGCATTCGGGCCGCTGCTCTCCCAACAGAACCGCTGGAAGCCTGCGATCGTACAGAGGTCATCCAGCACCCGGGGTGAAATTCGTGAGAGCACACAGAGAAACGCGGTCTGTGCAGCGCCTGGCAGTCTGCGATACGCCACGTGGCGTGCTCAGGTGAAGAACTTGTATCACCCTGGTTAGAAAGTAAACTGCAGGAGCTGGGCGCGGTGTCAGAGTGTCTCTGCGTCGTCTTGGAAGTGTTCGAATCGCCGCTGCCGTGTTTTTGAGCATTCAGAAGCTGAGAAGGACCTGGCTGGGTTGGTGGAACCTATTGGTTGGAGGAAAAAAAAAAGAAAAATTGCCACAAAATGGCAGAGCTTTACCAGAGGGGTTTGGGGGTTCCTCCTGACTGTGGAGCGTGATGGGACACGCTGTGCAAGTGTGGCCCGGACACCAGCGGTCATTAAATACCCACGGTCTGCTCCTAAGAGAACAGTTACGGTTCTTTGCCCAGCTCTGATATCGGAACCACAGTAGTTACTTTTGTATGTTTGCCCAGAAATGTTAAGGGGGTGTTTTTGTGATACCTCTTTAAATTAAGCATAAAGACATTTTGCTCCATTTTATCCTCATGGTTTCTTTTAAAATGCTGTGATTTTTTTCGTAACTGAGGTTTTACCTGTATGTGAAAACCATGCTGATCTGGTTTTTTAGTACTTGTTTTCTCCAACTGCATCAGGATTTTAAGTGAAAATAATTATTTTAGGTTATCACAATATACAACATTTCTGCCTTTTTTTTTTTTTT
>NW_010417148.1:8673-9343 GCF_000710305.1 Buceros rhinoceros silvestris | reverse complement strand
TTGGTTGATCCCATATATCAACGTTCTTGCTTTTTTTTTTTTTTTTTTTTTGGCCCAGGTTCCCACGGGTGGTTATACGTCCATCAACAATGTCCAGAATCCCAGTAACCCAGAGCCACGAGATAAGATGGAGAGCTTCTTCCTTGGGGAAACACTCAAATACATGTTCCTGCTGTTCTCAGACGACATCGACTTGATCAACCTCGACAAATACGTATTCAACACAGAAGCTCATCCGCTCCCCATCTGGGCTCCAGCTTAGATGGGTGTCAGTGGCCCTTCCTACGGTGGCATTTTTATCTTCACTTTACTTTCAGGGTTTGAAGAGAGATGCTGTATTGCACCTTTTTTGGTTTAAAAGGAACAAACGAAACCCTTGGGAAGCATCTCTGGGCTGGAGAAGTCATGTCAGTCTTAAACCTCCTCCCTGTACCGGGAGGAACAAGCTGTGCTGTGCTTCTCCGGGTATTGCTGAGGAGGTTCGGAGGATAATCGTGCAGACCAGGACGTTGATGGGGCTCTGGTGAACCAGGTCTCACTTATGTCAGTCTTACCAAACGCTCCTTAAATATCGGGAATGCAGCAGCATTGTTCTGCAGCACAGGCTCGTCCTGGAGGTTAGGAATGAGCCTGCAGGATTCTGGATTATTCGGACTCCCCAAAACACACG
>NW_010417148.1:8245-8607 GCF_000710305.1 Buceros rhinoceros silvestris | reverse complement strand
TGTCCTGGAGTTGAGGAAGTAGCCTGCAGGATTCTGGATTATTCGGACTCCCCAAAACACACGGTTCCATCCACTCCTGCCCGGGACCGACCCGCATTCCAGGCGGTGAGTGGAGTAAACCAGGAGCTGTCCTGTTGTCCCAGGTAGAAGCAAAGCTGTGGGTGCTGCTGCCATCCTCTGATCTCATTCCAAGCGGCCCAGCTCTGCTGCGCCGCGCTGCGCCGGAGGAGGAGGGGGCAGCAGCACAGCAGCTGCCGCGCAGTGTCTTACTTTTCTAGAGCACTTTGAGCAAGCTGCTCGAACGAACGCGGGGAGAGAATTTGCTGCTGGTTTGGCTCACAGGGGTGTACAATTTTGTAGAG
>NW_010417148.1:4628-8085 GCF_000710305.1 Buceros rhinoceros silvestris | reverse complement strand
AGGAATGCAGGAGATAATGTGAAACCCGTGGGACTACACGTGCATTTTCTATGTTCTTTGCGTCAGTTAGGCTCAGGTATTCTGACTGAAAGCTGCTTTCTGAGGGCTGGCGCTGGGAACGCTTGTGAAGCACATCGGGTGTAACTGTCAGCTTCCTCCATCCTCTCGTGTCCACATACCACATCGTCAGGTGGTCCTTGACTCAAACCAAGCTCACCACTGCACAGCAAAGCTCACGTTAGCCATCATGTTTTGGACTGTGGAGAAATTTTCAGTATTTTTTTTCCTTAGGAGTACTTTGGTAGAACTCTTTCGATGGGTAGTATTAAAAGCAGAAGTCTTAAACATGTGACAACAGTTCCCGGTCCCAGTAGAGTTAGAGAAATCCACTGGGCTGCCTGAAGACCAAGCAGACCCGGGCTTCAGGGGTCTTAGAGGAGCCCTGAGATCTTTCATTTTCGAACATGCAGATAGGTTTTATTCAGTGGTTTGGAAATCAGTTCTGATAGTGCTTCCCCTTTTGGTTTGTAGCTGCTGGGACAGGCTGTGGTCACAGCTAAGCCCTCAGAAATGAGCTCGCTCCTGTTTCTCAATGAGGTTGTTCTCACCGGAGTGTGCTTCCTCCTTGCATGAGGGGAGCAGTGGGGAGCGCCCCGGTGAGGCGCAGCCCCCTCTAAAACCAGGGCTGCTCAGCGGAACAAGGCAATCTGACTGGAAGGGTTAATTTTCCAGTGGTGTGTGTGTTTTACTGTATCTGTCACCTTTGGTTTGTGAAGTAAGATGATTTCTTTGTTTTGCGCCGATCAGTTCTGTTTGCTGGGACCATTCTTTGAGTCTTACAAAGAATGTTTATCATTCCATGGATAGTGATGGCTTATGGAAACAGAAATTCTACAGACTCTTCAAACGCTCCTTTTCTGTTCACTGGAGGGACCCTGGGCTTTGCAAGACACGGCAAGTGTGTGCAGAATGTGAACGGTGCTGCAGTTCCCGTGTCCCCAGTAACGCTGGGCATCAGCTCCTCGCTTGGCTGTGTGGTGCGGTCCAGCTTGGGGCACCACGAGCGGCGTGCTCCCACGCCTTTGTTTTCTGTGAGGTAACAGGGAAGAGGGAAGACGCTGTTGAAGTGTGGGAGGAAACAGCTTCGGTGGCTTGGTTTGGGGGCAGGTCCGTGTCCCTGAGGAGCCAAGCTGTGGCTGAAGGCTTCAACCTGGAGATGAAAAGTTAAGTTGGGTGGGACTGCCCCGGCCCTGCTGCTGCTGCTGCGGCCTTGTGCCTTCGCTCGAAGCTGGTGTCAAACCCGTGTTTAGTGACTCCGCTGTGGGGTGTAAAACCTCCAGTCAGGCATTTCCCCTTGTGGGCAGCTCTGCCGAGAAACAGTGAGCTCAGGCAGTGGGACGTGCAACACTGCTCAGCAAAATCCCGCAGCCGTTGGAGCCTTAGCCCGGTCCTCACGCAGCCAGGGCTGGGGGAGGCTGCTGCAATTCTCTTGCCTTGAGGGTCACAACCCATTTCATCACAAGGTGAAGGATGGGGAGAAGAATAAATGGTCACTTTCTCAGACATGCTGCTTGTCTTTTAGCTGAGCCTGTCCAGCTGATCTCTCCTCTGCCCAGTTCTCCTTGGGAAGCTGAAGCTTGTGGCTTTGCTGTCCTCGTCCTTTGAACACAAAGTCAGGAGCCTTCATCTCTCTCTACCTTCGAGAACAAAGACTTGTTTCTGACCGCAGTATCGCAGGTGAAGTGGCACAAACCTGAATGAAAGCTCATCTGCTTCCTCCTGGTCTTTTACAAAGGTGGCTTTAAATCACTCATTTTATTTTTCCTGCCCTAACACAGTGTGCTGTGTCTGCTCTGTCTCTGAGCTGCCCCGTTCCACCACGCTGAATTCAAATAAACCCTCAAGCCCCCGCCCCACCCCGCTATGCTGTTTGCTGATGCCCTCGCTGAGGAACAGCAGAGGCTGTGGGTGCTGTGCAGCCAGGGAGCCCGCGAGTTAAGCCGCAGCTCAGAAAAAAACACCTCCCTGTTTGCTCAAAGAAAACGGATCAGAGGGGTGGGGACAGCATTGGCATCTGATCTCTGAGTGCTGGGAGAAGGTCAGGCCTCAGCCCCAGGCAGGTTTGCAGGGTCCGTGGTCCTGGCTGACATTAATGGGAATCCCAGTGTCACCAGCCCAGCTCCAGCTGTATTTACTCCTCCAAACACTGGGCAAAGAACCCGCTTTGTTCCATCCCAGCAAGATGTTGTGGTGATGAGGGTGCGGACAGGAGCTTCCCGTAGGTTTTTAAACAGTTCTGTGGATTTCTTCTGCCCTTGAAGACCCCTGTCCTAGATACAGCCCTACAAGCAATTCTGCTCCTGCTTTCCAGCCCCACCTCGGGCTGTTTAATCAGGGCAGTGACACCGGTACGCCAGGGAAGCTCCGCAGCGTCTGGCACACTCGTCGCTTCAGTGGGAGGGTGGAGAGTTTCCTGCCTTTGGACTGGGGAAGAATGGCTTCAGGTTTGTCTCTGAAGCGTTGCTGGAGCTACTGTCAGAGTCTGGAGGCTCCAGTTCCCACTAAAAGCCAACCCTGAGTTCGTCAGAAACAGACAACTTGGCCTTGCCTGGAAAACCTTCTCGAGCTCTGACTTCAAGGCCTGTGACCAGAGGGAGTTTCGCCTTGGCCCTGCTCCTCGTGCTGGTGTGTGACACTCGAATAAACAACCCTTTTTTTAACTACCTCCCAGGTGCCCGGAGCTCTGCTGCCCTGGGCCTCTTTACCCAGCCCTGAGGCCTGGCCACCAGCAGCATTCCCGCAGGGTCCTGCTGGGCTCTTCCCCTTGGCACAGAGAGCACCAAGACAACCCGGGCTGTCCCCTTAGATCTCATTCCTCCTTGCCCAGCGCTCCAGAACATTGTGGATGTTTGTGGTGCTGGCTTCGGACTTCTGCCAGGCTTTCCAAAGCCTGGCTTTGTCATTACTTTCAGCGCTGCTCGTGTCACCTACATCAAAGTCCACGTGTGTCTTGTTTATCCCCTTTAACACTGCATCCGAAAGCCTTAGTTCCTCCTTCCGTATAAACCAGCCTGTGCCCCTCACACCACGAGGGTCTCTGTGGGGCAGGTTCTGTCTGTTGGCAGGGAGAGAGCGTGTAGTCCAGTGTGAGGAGTGAAGCGCTCCGGCCCCTTGGGGAGGTGAAAGACCCCGGGGCTTCTGTTCCCTCGAAGGCAGTGACTTTATGGCACTGGGCTGCTGTAAGGCCCTGCGGGGTGGGTGTGACTGGGTGCTTGCTGGGAGCTCAGGGTGCTGATGAAAGGTGACATGGGCAGGCTGTACCCCTCGCTGCTGTTCTTCACATGGTGCTGGTCCTGAGTCACGCTGGGGTGATGCAGACCTGAGCTCAGAGCAGCCGAGGCGGTGGGAGCGTGGCGGGGAACACCCGACACAGGATCCCAGCGCGGGCGGGGAGGGC
>NW_010417148.1:4130-4569 GCF_000710305.1 Buceros rhinoceros silvestris | reverse complement strand
GGCTGGGTTGGTGCAGCCTGGGCCCAGGGCCGGCGGAGGCGGTGGGAGCGTGGCGGGGAACACCAGACACAGCATCCCAGCGCGGTGGGGAGTGGCACCGTCCCCTGAGCCGTAGTTCAGCAACCTCCCGGCGCCAACTGGGTCTGAGCAGAGGATGCAGTTCCACTAACAGTCCTAAAGTGGTTCCCTTTGGGGCTGGAGTCTCACCGATTGGGTGCCCGTGTGTCGTCCTTCGTTTGTACGTACCTGGAAGAGCCGGCGGCTGGAGCTCATCCTGCTCCTCCCTGTGCTCCTCAGCAGGGCGGGGGGAGCAGAAGCTTCGCCCTCTGGTGCTTAAGAACAGGGAAGAGGCCGAGCGGGTTGTAAGGGAAACCCCACCCTTTGTCAGCCTGTGAATATGGTGAGACGCCATCGCTGAGAGCCTGGGGCACCCGACCGG
>NW_010417148.1:3526-3929 GCF_000710305.1 Buceros rhinoceros silvestris | reverse complement strand
GCAGCGGACCAGCAGCTGACGTGGGGCTGTGGCTATGCTGTGACCGGGGGTTCTCCGCTAACCCCTGAAATCCCTGTACAGGGACCAAGTGAGGCACCCAGCAGGTGAGCAGGGGTTCATGGTTCTGTGACTGTACCGGTGTTTAGTGCTGCCTACTAACTCCAGAGGGTCAGAATCCACCACTTTGTGGGCACAGATGAGTTTACTCCACCTGGAGAGGCCAGAAGGATCCTTTTGTATCTCCCTTGGTTATCCTGCCGAGCCATGGCGTTCTACCACGCTCTTCAATAAACTTGTAATTTATTTTCAACCACTCTGCAGGGCCGTGTGCTTCGCCGTCAGAACGCAGCGCCCATGGGACAGCGGAGCGGCTGCCACAGCGGGAGAAAGCGCCCACCACCCA
>NW_010417148.1:3058-3394 GCF_000710305.1 Buceros rhinoceros silvestris | reverse complement strand
GGGAAAAAGCCCCCACTACCCACTGGAGGAGTTAAAACTAAAACCAAAACCCAAACCCCCCACCCCCCTGGCTGCAGCCGGTGACGGGGCCTTTGCCTTTTCTTTCGGTGCTTGAGTGGGGCAGAGGGACAGTTAGAACAGTGCGCATCCACCGCCACGGCCAACATGACGCTTTCCCAAAGTGCACAAGTGCAGCCCAGTCTGTCTGTCTGTCTGTGTCCAGGCCTGAGGCTGCAGGGACGGGCGTACTCACAGCCCTCTGCCTGTGGAAGCGCCCTGGCGCCTTTCCTCTGCCCGCTCCATGGCCGCTGCTTTCACCCAGCCGTTGATGATGCT
>NW_010417148.1:2146-2741 GCF_000710305.1 Buceros rhinoceros silvestris | reverse complement strand
TAGGCAAGAGAGCCCCAAGCTCCCCCTTACATTGGTGGCTGCTGCCCTCTGCTCCAGGCCTGACGGCCGGTGGCTAATGGCAAGAGGCACTGGGCTACCTCACGTGACTGGTCACTGCTGGCTACCACACACTTGGGCCAAGCCCAAGCCCATGTCCTGATAGAAGGACGTGAGCGTGGTGCTGGTGCCCGCAGCCCAGCGCCCTGCCGAGTGCCGTGCTGGGAAGATCATTCTTCCACGGGGAGGCTGCCATGGTTGGGGACCCCGTCCCCTTCACGTGGGGTCTCCTCAGCTGTGCTAAGAGCGACCACCCTGGGCGGCACTTACCGGAGGTCGAGGTGATGGGCCCCTCCTTTAATGGTCAGTGCAACTAGGGATAGACTGAGGCTGCTGTTGATCTGGAAGGAGAAGGTGCAGAGACAAACTCACCAAGTTACCAGGTGGAGCTGGACACCAGGAAGGCAAAAAGCTGCGCAGGGCTGAGGACAAGCACGGGAAGAGATACTGGGGCACAGGAAGAGATGCTGGGCCCGGCTGATACTGAGGCCAGTGGCCATCAGGACCCACACCACCTGTGTCAGAGGACGCGCATGCA
>NW_010417148.1:0-1717 GCF_000710305.1 Buceros rhinoceros silvestris | reverse complement strand
TCCCCGAAGCGGCCGCTGACCCCCGCCCCAACGTGCCCTGGTTCAAGCTGCTGCTCCCAGCGACCGCGTGGTCTCGCAGCGTGCTGACACCAGGCTCAGCAGGGAGCAGCCAGGAGCCAGCGCCAAGGCCAAGCCGTGACCCAGCAACGTGCCGTGCTGTCCTTCAGCCCCCAGTGCTGGGTGAGGAGGTTCTTGCCGTGGCTGCACGAGCGACACCACCCTCACTGCACCAGTGTCGGCGTCAGTGTTCCATTAACGTGCCGCGTTAATGTCCTGAGGCTCCAGGATGGGTCAGCGTAAACCAGCTGCTCACAGAGGGGCTGAAGGTGACCGGCCTGTGCTGCTGGGCAAGGGAGAGTGGTGGGATACGGCCTGGGCAGGCTGCTCGGTGCTGGGGGTGCAGGAGAGCACGCACTTACCCCGCCTCCGGCCCAGGGGTCCAAGTCGCCGTTCGAGAAAATGATGTTGCTTGCGCTTGTCAGGTCTGAAATTCAGAGAGATGACGGTGGCGAGGGCTCCTCGCTGCCCGCTTACCTTCCCATGTTTGACTACTGCAGCAAATGGGGCCGAGGGCAGAATCACAGGAGAGCGAGCCAAACTCTGGCAGTTTTTAGGTTTTTCCACTTCAGTCAAAGGTCTGTTTGGCTTGAGCTGGCACATGGCTGCAACTCCGCCGGGATGGCCTGTGCGCTGTGCCCATCCCCGAGGGGCTCAGCTGGGCGAGGGGGAGGGTCAGGCAGAAAATGACAGGGTGACACAAAGAGACGAGCGGCCATCACGACTCACCCCCTCCCCAGAAGTTTGTCCGCAGCCAGCGTGGCCGTGGCCTCACGTCCCACTTCCTCGGACAGGCAGACAATGACAGGGTGACACAAAGAGACGAGCTGCCATCACGACTCACCCCCTCCCCAGAAGTTTGTCCGCAGCCAGCGTGGCCGTGGCCTCACGTCCCACTTCCTCCGGCAGTACTGCTCCCGCATAGCCCCCGTGAAGGGCATCTCGGGGAACATGTCACTCACGTTGTTGCTGTTAAAGGTTAAGTTGATCTCGGTGCAAACCTGAGGGAGGTACAAGAGGTGTCGTGGAGGCATCCAGGGCTGCAGCTGAAACCTGTTGGTGAGGAACCCCCTTACCTGGTAGTCCCAGGCCTCTGCGTCGGAGCCGACGCCGCAGCCCGTGGGGTCGGCGCAGGACTGGTACAGCTGGTAGATGTCGTAGCACTGCATCAAGCTGGAGGAGTTGTAGAACACCCCTGCCAGGAGGGAGCACAGCACAGAGCTGCCCCATCAGCACCACACTCAGCCCTTGCCCCCCACACGAACCCCCCGCCCAGCCCAGGCAGGGGGTGGCTGTCCCAGCCGGGCAGTGGGGGAGGCTGGGGCAGGGCTGCACAGCGGCAGGGCACGAGCCCACCTCTACACTAAGGCTCTCCCCTGGTTTCAAGCCCGGCTGTACAAGACCCCTTTCCTTCTGCTGCGCCCCCGGGGGGAAGCGGCTCCTGGGTTCTCTCTGCTCGTGCCAAAGAGTCCCTGGGAGAGCCCCGGGCACAAAAATGCTTCAGTCTGAACGGGACACGAGTGCTGGGCCCTCCCCGGCCACCGCCCTGGAGGCAGCAGCATCTGAATGCATCAGCGTTGGCCAGGGGGCCAAGGGGCCCCATCGCGGGCAGGATTTTGTTTGGCGGTTGCTGGAGAAGGGAAGGGCGGCGTGTGCGGGC
>NW_010417147.1:50880-53932 GCF_000710305.1 Buceros rhinoceros silvestris | reverse complement strand
ATGTGTGTGTGTGTGTCATAATATTCCACAAGGAAGAATTCAGCTGTAGTGTTACACTGACACACCCCAAATTATTAAAGGAACGTGATTGAGGTTGCAAAGCTAAGCCTCAAAACCTAGGAAAAACCTAAATTACAGTTGCTCGTGTAGCCTGAGAGCCATTTCTCACTGCGTGCGTTTGGGTACGGTCCTTACTTACATCACTGCAAACTGGTTTTCCCACGGGACCTTCACCTCATTCCACACACAGAACAGACAGTGCTTACTTAACAGGCAACTACTCAGTATTTCATTTTCTCCTCTGGTTCAGAGTGTGGCCCTAGACTTTATTTACTGCACACCAGTCAGGCCTGCTCTGAAGACAGAGTGATTCATTTCCCCACGGACCTTTCTACGGCGTTCCCCACTGCAGCCTTTGAATACTTCACACGTCTTCATGGATCTATTTCCACACCACCTCTGGGAGATGAAGAGGATGCCATTAGCCCAGTTTTACAGATGGGGAACTTAAACATATGAATATTAAGGTAAAAAGTATCCACTGATGGGTGCAACTTGATTTGCTGTGGATTTAACTTCATACGCTCTTCTCTCTATTCAAAGACAATCTTCCGTTTGCTTCCGCTGCAGATGGTAGTACTGAGACCCAAAAATCTCAAGGCAGATACTTGTGAAATGAAAAATGCACAATTAGAGACCAACTGTGAAAAAAGTCATTTTAAGTGTCTTGCCTGTCATCACCTAAGTCCTATCCCTGCCAAGTTCCCCAGCACACTACTCAGTTGCTTTGGCCATGAGACCATTTCCTTTGATGCTGCAAACCCTTATTTAAATTTATCACATACCTTTTACCTCATGCAATAAGCCAGTCAGTCATTCTATCCTCCTTTATGAGGAGTTTCATCCCCAGACTAATTCAGTCTTTTGGAGTAACTGCTCCTGAGGACGAAAATGAAGCATGTGATATACACAGAGAGAGTAATTTCAGCTGCATAGGCAGCCTTAAGTCAAAATGCATTTTAGGTGCTCATCATTTTAACACATATTTTTATATATTTAATTTCCTAAGCTTTTAAGGAACTGGAAAACTGGAGAAAACAAACTGCTAAGGACCAACAGAGATGCTCTTGCTCACTAGGAAGAGCTCACACAAAAGACTGGGATCTTTCTACTTGGCAATTTGAAGAATGTTCTTTAATCAGAGTTTTCCCTGAGCTTTTGCCTAAGTTTTCTTTGAAACAGAAACTCCGTCATGTTGACACCAATACTGACACCCACACCAGCAGAGCTGAAACAGGGATGTCACTGTATCCACTTCTGCTGCTGGCAGCTGGCAAAGGAGCTGTAAGCTGTGTTAGCTGATCATCCGTAGTTCCAGGGCCCTGCTGTACCACAATTCTCCATCGTTTTTTCTTTCACTCTCTCTCCCTAACTCCTCACCATCTTTCCCAGCAGCACTGCTTCTCCATTATAGTGCCCCTAAGAAGAGCAAGTTTGCTCCACTTCTACATTGAGTCTCAATCGTTCTAGTTACCGGGTCCCAAATCTCCCACCCATCTGATCCCAGGTCTTGTCCTACACCAGCAGGACAGTACGCAGCAGTGCAAGCGAGCCATGAATTTAGCCAGCTCTGCAACAGCTCCCCAAGGGGACGACCTTTGGGAGACACCCAACGACTCTGCATCTCAGTCTGAAGAGGCTAGTTTCCTTCACCGGAGGGAGAGGCGTTCCGAGACCCTCAAGATGGGATCCTTCTCTGAAAGGCACCTGAAAGGCATCATCTAGGTGAATGAGAACATCATCTCGTTCCTTTCTGACTGAGAGGATGTGTAAGCAGATGAGTTGCAGCAAAATCCAGTTAACCTTTGGGAACTCCCTCGGCAGTATACAGTGTAACTAAGCTCATCTGAAAGCAGAATAAACTACCTCACACTTAGCCCAAATATTTAAGGAAACAGCTACAGGGGTGTTAATTCACCAGTGCTCATTCCCTCACTGGACTTAGGCTGCTTCTTTGTCTTTCTGATCACTCCTGGCTTCCACTCTCAGCCTGTTGCTTTTAACCAGAAAAAACCCAACCAAACAAACAAAAAAAACAACAAAGAACACCCACTATAGCACAGAAAACATCCAGCATGGAAAATTTCAGTCCTCATACCTCTGGCAATACCCTGATCTCATAATGTGCAGTATCAGGCAACCTTAACAGCCCACTAGTAAGAGCAACCCTCATCCAGAAGGGAAGGTTTGGCTTTGGGAGGAGCATTTTTATTATTTATATGCTACAGGGCCAGTTCAGTCCTGCCTGCTGATGCGTTAGGACCTTGGCCTGTGAGTAGTCAGAAAATTCAAAGCGGATGCTACCTTCAAGGGATATTTGAGAATCAATACACAAGCGGCTTCTTCTCCAGAGATTTTTTTCCAGCCTAAATAGATAAACATAAAACACAGAATGTGAGGAAAAAGAAGAGAGAGTTCATGAGATTTTTGCAATGCTTTGTATAAATGTATGATTTTTAATAATTCACCATCTCTATCTGCTTATCAGAGATAAATGTTACCTTACTTTCCTTGAATTCCACTAAGTTCTTACATTATGCATATTCCACATGAGCGCTTTCTTCTCTCAGTATTTCTGGCACGAATATGAGCCTCTTTGGTAAGGGCTCATAAGGTTATGAATGTCTGGACAGCCTGAGTAATGAAAGGCCATTTGGGGCCGAACCATTGACCACAGCTTTAATTTGCCAGGAAGGATAAAACAGAAAATGTAAATTAGGTGCTAATAACCCATTTTCCTTCTAAATTCTTGGTACAGATATGCAGCATGAAGTACAGATTATGTTTTGAGAGAGATTTTGGAATAATTTGAAGTTAAAAATATTGTATGGGACCTTGTGTTGTGGCCTCAGAAGAGACTGAATTGTGAGTTGTTACTGCTGCCCTTGAACCCACTTCAGTCGATGGAAAGTTTCACTGGCACCTGGATTTGTTGCTTTGGGTAGCTGCCTAGCTACCAGCAAAACCCAGCACATAATACTGTCATCAGGGA
>NW_010417147.1:36682-50789 GCF_000710305.1 Buceros rhinoceros silvestris | reverse complement strand
AAAGAGGAATGTGCAGCCCAGCAAGCAAGACATGCATGGAAAAGTACATTTCTCCCAGCGTGTTTTGCAATCTCCATGCTATTCCCTCCCCATCTTCCTTTCCACTGATCTCATCTGTGGAGATGAAGTCAAGATGAAAACGTAGGAAGTAGCACTTGCAGAGCAAGATCATTTTACTGCCTGCTGCATTGACCAACATCAAAGCTTAACATGGCTTTGACCCTCTCAATGGGGCCATCCCCTTGTGAGAAGACCAGATGTTCAGCTCTGCTGTTTGTCAGCCAAGGCATCCGAGGCAACTGGAGGCTGGTTGGGTGTGTTCAGTTCACACAATGAATTTGCTCTTAAAGTTTTTCTGCTAGGAGTAGCGTGCGGTAAACTGCTGGGAAACACAGCTACACGTTGGGCCAGTTACTACACAATCTCTCTCTCGTGGTGTCTTCAGAACGTATACAGAGACGTCTTCTTCATGGGTGAACTCCAGCCTCCAAATACGGTACGTAAGAAGGGCTGAGTCTGCAGTTGCCCACTTAGAAACTACGCTTCTGCTGTTCACTGCAACCCAGCTACGAGGACGTGACGCGTTTTCTTTCTTTCAGCTGGTCCCAGGACTATCTAAAAATATAACCCGTGCGATTAGCTTCTTGAATCCATGAGATTCCAGGTGAAAATAAACCTGGAATGTAAAATGGCATGCCCAGGTACTTGGCCTTCACGAGATCTGTAACTGCTTCCTCAACCCAGGGCATACATCTCTTTTATGTGAAACCCAGAATCCTGCTACCTTTGAACAGGTCAATGTGCCTGACACGGCTGAGAAAGCCACTGTTCTACAGCTCAAGAATTTCTACCGGTTTTTGCATTTAGAAAATCAGAGAATACAATCAGTAGTTTTAACAATGAAATCAATGCCTGGTTTGGGCCTGCCAAGAGGGAAAAGCATTAGCAAAGCAAACTCTCTGGTGAAGGAACTCTGTAATTCATCAAGGTACAGTTGCGACCAGTGGGTACAGCACGCTGGGTGCTCCACTCAACCCCTCTACCAGAGGAAATTGGCAGCTGCTTCGCTGATGCAAGAAGACAGGAGTAGACCTCTGCTCCATCCTTGCTGGAATAGAGATCTGCTTGACAAAGCTCCCAGAGAAGCAAAGCAGAGAAAGCATTCACTCATTCACTCTTCCTGTCATTAATTTGTAATATTATTACTAATAAAGATTATTTCACTGTGCTAATGCCTAATGATGGCAGACCAAGATCGTATGGAGGGGAGCACGGTGCTAGGCAATGAACAAACACAGGAAAACAAGGCGGTCCTGCTCAGCAAGCGGAAGGGTTTAGAGAATATGGATAAACACCCATGGCTTTTGGACGTCTCTCGGAGACTCCTTCCAAGTCTTCTCAGGTTCAACTGCTACTACTGATGTAGCAAAAGAGAATCATGATTTATTTGGGAAAAGGGGAAGAATCCCTAAAAATACACATTCTGGCAAAACAGAAACTGACTAAACAAGCCTCTTGAAGAAATACACGCTGGAGAAACTGCGCTGATTTAAAAGATCTGGTTTTTATCCTTTGGCCATTACGTAGACCTGTGGTACAGGACCATGCTGGAGATACATCATGTGATAATTCAGGGATGCTAACGCTATAGAAACATCAATGATACTGCAAGAGTAAGCAAATAAACCTTGAGCTTATAAAGAAAAGATGAAAAAATAATCCACGAGGTCTGGTGCATGCCATAAGAAATGCCGTACAGGCTGCAATGCCCAAGCAGAGCAGACAAAAGCTTAATTACAAGATCTCAGCCAATAGTACTCCACATAGCAAATTACGCGGACCAGAATTTACAGTCCTGGGCCACATCAAGTGTTGAGTTGACCTGGTTGGAAGTGCCACTTGCAGCACAGCCCTTGGAGAAGGCTGGCTGTGGATGAAAGCAGGCCTATTTTGCCTTGGAGGGTCCCGGGTATGTCCCACGTGTCCCCTGTCTGCAAAAGGCCTGTCTTCCTCTCTGTTCTGTTGGGCAGCGTCCCTTGTGTGTACCATCGCACTCTCAAATGAACTCACTCGTAATGTGACAACAACCTCACCATTTTTTGGATGTCAGACTTCAACTGAAAGGAAATTAGAGTGTTTGGAAGGTTTTTCACCTTATCCTCTGCCAAAGACCAGGAGAATTTTCTTTCCTTGTTTTTGGGAGCAGCCAAGCCACTTTTGAATCGCATAGTCAACATGGTGAGTATGGCTGACTGCCAAGCGGTTTTCTCCTCACAACTGATGAGAAAACAGCGGGCTCAACATTTGAATAAGGACCTCCCTACAGTGACTCACGCCTCTGCAGGCTTCCCACACGCTGTCTCCCCTTTCAAAAGACTGAGAGCAGCATGACGCTTCTTGATGGATTTTTCCTGGGTGTCCTGTTTGAGACATGTCCTGCACAGGGTCCCCATGACGGTCATTAGCTGGCAGTTGAGTCCCAGCTCGAGTGGAAAACACGGAGCCCTAACAACCTAAATACCAGACATCTGCTGTCTCCGCGCCCCAGGCCATGTCACTGGCAAGCTCTGGAAGAGCTCAGTATCAGCTCAGTGGCGTGGGCTGGAGCACAGCCTGAGCTGTGAACACTGCTGCTGGTGGAAGAGTTGTCTCCTCTGGAATGCACTTCCCCACTTCAGCTCTAACAGCCTGGATTCTGTGACCTCCAGGGCATCCTGCAGGACCCATCTGCTTTCCCAGGCTCTGAAGGGGGAGGAGAAATTTGGGAAGCTATAAGGCTACTATAGGAAATGCTTAGTTGTAGCACGGCAGGAAGAGATTGTGCCTTGAGACATGGACTCGGTGAGTAGAAACTGTACTGATACCGAGTAAATCTGCCCAGAAAGCAGAATGGGGAACAGTTACCGAGCTGAAGAAACAAACACTTATTGACTTTGTGGGACATAAGACAGAGGACTTCTATAACCTGCTAAGTAAAATTGTTCTGATTAAGGTTTTAAGACTACAAATAAAAGAGAACTAGCAGGAAAAACTGATCTTACAGTCTTAAAAAAGGGAGGGGGTAGAAAAAAATCCATTAAGGGCTTGTTCCAGGAGCCTACTTAAAATACTTAATGCTAATCTGTTTGCTGTCTAGCTCCTTAAAAGAAATCGACCTCTTACATCGTCCTGTTCAAAATGACTATGTGTTCAATTTTCCTTGTTTCCTGCTATATTCACATTAAACTACTACACTGTATGGAAACAGAGGCCAGCAGCTCATCTTGCTGTATGCTAGGAATGGTTTTCTTCAGATGGCTTTAATGATGAAGACAAAGGTCAGCAATTTACCCCAGACAAAGCCCTGGAATTTAATCTTTCCTCTGCTTGGGAGCAGCACGCTTCCAGGGCCTTCACAGCGTTCTTCAATTACATTCCTACTGGAAGGTAGGGCTTAAAAAAACCTTCCGTAACTGGCTGCTCAGTTTTTTTCCCTGAGAGACTTCAAGCCGTGAATACTGTATTAGGGAGCTGCCAAGTTATCTGCAGAGGTCCTCTACCATTTTACCTCTTCCAGAGATGCTTGTTTAATTAACACATTCCACAAGCTGTAGGACTCCTCGCAGCTGAGGACTTCTTCTGCTTCGATGCACGACCGTGCTGGAGAAAGTGGGCATGGATGGTTCCTGTCAAATCCTGCAGCCCCTTGACCAGCTTTGCCTTGCAGATGCACTGCGGGGTCTGGAAATGCATCTCAGAGCAGTACGTGAAACCAGCAAACTGCGCTTTGAAATTGGGAAGGAAGGGGAAGACAGCTGGAAACGCGCATTATTCAAAATAATTCAAAATAGGATGAGAAACAGATGCTGGCACGGCATACGTGGAGCTGCATGTTACACAGCTTACGCCGGCAGCTGGCAAGCTAACCCAGTATCAACCCCACAGCTATGCAAAACCCACCAGCACGACCAGCAGTGAGGCTGGCAGGTCATGGCGATCGTGGGCACTGAAACAGTCTCTCCCACGCCATTGTACCTCCACCCTGGAAGGGAGCAGAGCTCAGACAGGGAAATCAGACTGCACCTGTCTGGGAGAGAAACACATCTCGCTTTCAAGGACTATCTGTGCACTATCTGTCACCAGGACTTAAATTCAATTAAGGAAGGGGAGAAAAAGGAAGAAGGAAACGCAGAAGGGCGTATTTGATCTCAAATTCAAGTCTTGGTGAGCCACAGCTCACAGGCAGGGCCTCCAGCTGAACTCCCAGTGCCTTCTCCGCTCCCAGGCAGTCGAAGAAAAGGGTTTCTGATCCCTCCTCGATGCCTGTTGCAAGCGGGTGAGTTGGCAGCAAGATGAGATTCCCCTTCTTATTGCTGCTACCAAAAAGGGAAACTTTGGAAAACCGCCAGATCTGGGGACTTGTTAGGGAAACACTAGTTTGCTGATGGGAGGAGAAAAAAACAGATGAAGCAGAACTCCACATAATTCTGCCAGCTAAAACATTGTTTTGACTTGCACTAGTAGGAGGAAGCTAATTTACACAAAGGATAAAGGCTTTTGGGGAGACGCAGTTTAGCACCATCACTCCCCAGCAGCTGGTGAGACAGAAGCTAAAATCACTGGGGCTTAGGAAAAACCTATGATCTCTGCTTGGGGATGGAGGAGGACCGGATTTCAACTGGTCTCATAGCATATGAGAAAAGAAAATGCAGGCATGTCCCACCTAGGAGTTACAGCACTTAGGGAATGCTTCCTAGATTTCAAGCAGTCTATAGGTGCTTACTCGTAACTGGCGGTGGGATGGTTACTGCCCACGAGGTTCAAGGTGCTGTTGAGAACAAGGTCCCATCCCTTTTTTGCACCAGGATGGCAGGTCTCCATCAGAGCTCCTTCAGGATTTGGAGCAGAAAGCAGTGACAGAAAGCTTGTGTAAAGTGCCGGGCTGCAGGGCAGATCCACGTCTTCCCTCTCTCTGGGCTGCCCCGTGGTAATCCCAGGCTGTGCTGGCACCTGACGCCCACTGCAGCGCGCCGTGGCAGTAACCACAGCCTTGTGCGACCTCTGCGCTGGCAGCACCTCTGCAGAGCGTGACACTTCGCGTTGCCGCCTTCCGCTCCTTAAGATCTTGCCTAAACAAGCTGATTTTTAACTCATAAGAAAGGGTCTGGCCCAGGAGGAGACTCTGAAGCAGACTCTAAAACAGACAGTCCTAATCTCGGGACTAGGGGCTGTGCAGGGCAGAGCACGGGGAGAACAGGCTGTAATTCTCCCTCACAGCTCTGAGCACTGACTCACAGTCACACTGGCAGAGACAATACTGGCATAGACAATATTTTTAGAAGGTTTGGGGTTTTTTTTTCCATAGAAGATAATGAGGTTGTGGCACCCCATGGACACCCACAGTCTCCTGGGCAGGGATGAAAGCAGTCTCAGAAGGAAAGATTCTCTATCTTGGAGGAAGAAAGCCTCTGAGGAGCTAAGGTCAGTCATGAGGTCCACTCCCAACACAAAGGCTAATTAATAGCTGCTCTTTTCACACTGGCTTTTTTCTCCTTTCCCAAGCAGCACAAGCCTCGGGACTACTCCCACTGACTATGCAAATGGGTTGTTCCCGTATTTCCCTCCAGTTTTCCCTCACAGCTCATCCCCTCCTCTGGACACAGACCTGGAGCACGCAGTGGCCTGCAGGAGCCAACAGTGCTGGCCTGCTCCCATTGCCAGGACAGGGTAAATCCCTCCCACTTGGGGCCCAACCTCTCACCAGCATGGAGGTCTTTCCCAAAGATATCCCACCTAGTTACTCATGCTGAGGCTTAGCAGGTTCAGCCAAAGAGATCTGAAAAGGATTTGCTTGAATGGCATGGCTGCCAGCTGGCTGTGGCTATGGAGAGCTGATCTGCCAAAGCATGTCATACTTTGCTAAATTAAATCAAATATTTCATGCTATTCAGTAAGTTATCCACCGTAAGTTTCTCTCTTTTGTGTTTTAAAGTCAGTGTTACACCTTTGCAGGGTGTCCTTACTTCCTTCGTAGACCTCACTTGGGGCTCACCATGGTGAAGTCACTGCTCGTGAGACAAACTAAACCTATGCCAAAAGGTCAAATGCAATGAATGTGATACTCAAGTGCTGAATATCATTTGTTTGGACTGATCAGAGTATTTCTGAAGTGACTTACACCAAATTCTTCCTGTGCTCAAAACCATTTTTCTCCATAAGCCATGTTTACAAATGCCAAAAATATTCTGAACCAGGCGTTATGAAAGCCTGAAAGGACTTACTTATACAGGGCTGTTTCAACATCGCAAATACTTATACGTAGTTGAGCCAGGTCCTGTTGCTCATGAGAACAGCCTTCACCAACCTGTCAACACTCCGCCTTGCCCCAACTTACCCAAGCGAGAGCTCAGAAAACCCGTGTGACACAAGGAGACCCTCAAGGTACCACTGTGCAAATATAATGCTGGTGCCGGGCAGAAGGACGGTCAATCTGGCAGGTACAAAGAAGTTTGTAGCTATTTTCAGAGATTATATTTCTGAGGACCATTTAATACCACAGAGAGTTCCCGTCTCTTGGAATTATTCTCCGGAAAGGTCAACACGTTCACATTTTTCTTCAAATACTAAATTTAATTGTGACTTAACTGTCTTGGCCCATAACATATTTTTTAAGGATTGTAAGAGTTCAGACTTTCTGTTGAGCCATTTTTGCACTGAACTTTACCAATTCCAGGACAACAAGGAGTTCTTCTACAAAATCCAGTCCCCTCCTCCACAAACTCCGGAGATTTTTCATAGTTTGCATTGTGCTATTTGGTGTGTAATTTTGTTTCCCCTCCCTACATTGCACTTCAACTCATCCTCTCCATTACTTCACCTAAGAGGTGGCAGTTTAGGATAAAGAGTGTTTTATTTTACTTGTGTTAGAATTCACTGGCCTTGGTTCGGCATGGTAAAAATGTGATTAATAAGTAAATAAAAGTACTGACATAACTAGGAGCTCTACTCAGAAATGGTCTCACAACTCCTGCTTTGGTCCTGCCAAGTGGGGGCTCTATTTTAATATCAGTATTTAGCAGAATTCACGGCCATACCCCAATTTCTTATCTACTGATCACAGAGAAGTATTTCCAATCATCACCCCCAAAGTGTTTTCGAAGCAGCATATAGTGATTACCTGAAGAAGACACGGAATCTCTCAGTGACTTCGGGGATTTCACCAAAATATCAGGTTTTTAACATTCCCCATGTAAATTCCTCCACACTATGCCTTAAAACTAGAATCAAAATTATGTGTGTGATTATCCTAAAAACTCTCCACCTCTCTTTTTCTTGAAAGCCAGAAATCAGGAGCACTAGAATAATAATGGGCCATATTTGCACTACGGAACCTTATCTGGGGTCTTGCCACAGACATGGATTTACGGGGAGTATGAATCCCAACCCTGTTAACCCATAAAATAATTTGCAGTGCCTTATTTACATTTATAGCTGAAATGTCGTATTTAAATTCATTTTATTGTCCATTCGTACTGCCAGGAAGAGATAACTAAACTAGTGGAACTGAAGCACACAGATCAAGGACCTTCACAACAAAGGAAGAAGTACAGCTCATGCCAGAGAAGTCCACTTTGCGGCTACCAGTGCTTCAATAAAAGAAGTGCTACAAAGATGGAAACAAAATTGAAAAAACAAGTGCAAGATTGCTTTCATACTTTGCAGATATTCAAAAGAGCATATATATATATATATAAAAATGTGAATTTTGCTTCACTACTAATATTTTATGGACTTCATGGGCCTTTCATATAAATTAAGACTACCTCTTATTTTCTGTTTTTAAGTAAATAGGGTGTTTCTTTTTCTCCTCTCCTTCTCCCTCTCCCACCAAGGAAGGGCATGGAAGGAGGAAACAAAAGAGAAAAAGTTTGGGCTTAAGGTTTTAACCAGAATAGTAACTCCACTTTTCTACTACACGCATTTCATTCGAGAAGCTGGTGTTTATTACACAGTGCTTCAGCCGAGGGTTCAGCCTGTTATGCTCACTTACACTGACCTGCAGCATGTCAATGTGCCATGACTGTTCCTAGCAAAGCCTAGAACGATGCTCAGCTGCCATCCTAGAGGCCTCTGTAATAACCAGCAGAAGCCAAGGCAGAGTAACGTTTCCTCCACCAACTACTCCAGACGGGTTCTTCTCCTGACGAAGCATTATTGCGGTTCATGCCGTCCCTTCCTTAAAGCCTGAATGCACCCCCAAACACGAGGGTTTCAGGCTGCTCACCCCAGCAGTGCACTTCACAGCATGCCCCTGGCGCAGGGCTGGTGGATCTTTCCTCTCATGTCCCTCCCCACAGCTCCCTCCTGTCATACAAGAGGGCTCTGGTCTGGTTTCACTGAAGGGGAGCGTTCTCACTGACTCCAGCAGAGCTGAGCCAAGCTCAACCAGACCAGAGCTTGCTTTGCCCTGCCACCCCCCTCTCATCACTACCAGCGGCCAAGGTCAAGTGTGTTCAACAGGGAAAGTTCTTCTCATCAGTGCAGCCCTATCCCTCATTCCCCATACTCAGTAAAAGCTAAATTGGTTTTAAAATAAATTTCCTTAACAACCAAGTACTACTATTTAATAGGACCCGTGAGCACTTCTGCAGTATTTTACAATTCCAAATCACGGCATAAGTATTAATTAGCCTTAATGACTTGTATTACCTAACACGCTAATGAAAAACCCTGCAGCTCACAACAGCTACTCCTCTTTGCAGTGAGAGATGAAATGGATCTTTCAAAAGGCTATATTCTCTTCGGCGCATCCCTGTAATGACTGCTGGAATGAATTCAAAGTGGGTCGTGGCATTTCTTTTCATTCTTAATTCGCAAAGACTAATTTATTGCACCAAATACAGTCTTTGCCACCAAAAAAACCAACCAACCAAACAAAAAAACCTGCAAAAACCCCCTAAAACCCCAAACCAAACCAAACCAAAAATCCCCAGAGGTTTAGTGATAATATTTGCTCCCTAGGAGGCTTTTTACTGAACGACGACTGGTGTGGACTCACTGTTTGGTCAGCAGCTGTGGATTTGCTGCCTGTTCTTTACGGAGAATAGCAACGCCTTTCCTGGTTTCTTTCTGGGTTGCCACTGCCAAGGTAATACTTAATGGATTAAGTCTTGTGAAACAAATTCTGTAAATAGAATGTGGGCTGAGATCATTTCAGCTCATTTCCCCTGTGTCCCCTTCCCGTCCTGGAAGCTGTCATGTACAAGCAGCCTGCAAGCAGCCTGTTCCCCCAGTGTTAGTCTTGAGTCTCACTAGATGCATAAAACAGTTTGTTTTTCACATACTTTCTGTGATGGCATTAAAAAAAAAAAGCAAGAAAACACACCAACCCTTCTCAGTTCCAGCCATCGCTATAAACTGGATATAGCTCATCTTGCAAGAGCACCAAGCGTGGCCCTGTTTGTCCATCATTAGAGCGCTAGAAAGCTGTGTTTATGATAGAACTACAGCTGCATCTGACGGACTTTAAAGAAAGGAACTGAACCAACTGTGGGTTTGTAAACAAACAATATGGTTTTGACGTCAGCCGTATCATTACATGCACTGGAACAGTTTCTATCACGTGGCCAGTTCCTGTCCCTGAAGAGTATCTAATTTAATTTCGATGTATTCATGATATGGGACAGCATGTCAGAAACTACAGGGTACCGCTGAAGGCAAGGTCTATGCTGCAAAGACTGCACAAGCCGTGCTTCCAAGGAGCCACAGAGACCTTTCAGCTGCAGGAAGTGAGGGGAAAGTCCTGTCTGTGGCAGGAGAAGGAAAAAGACAAAGCGTGGGGGAAGGGAAGTGGATGGAACGAGGACTGTCAAGGGGGAGGACTTTGTTTCTTCTTTACAAAAAGTTCAGTTTGAGGGTTTTCTCTTGCATTAACATTACCCCCCACAAAATCTGCATAACTTTTTCCAGAGCAAAGGAAATTTCTATCCGCAATGTTCGGCAGTTTTTGCTTTTGGTCCTTCTTGGGTTCCTCTCTCTCTGGGCTCTTACTGTACTCGCCCCACGGATAACCACCACTGAGGACAACTCCTCTGGGGAGACGTTCTCTTCGGACCGCTCCGAACTCAAAGGGACTACCCACACCGCAGTGGTGTGACGCCAAGGGCAATGCCGAGCCCCTGCGGCGGGAGCCCCGCTCCTGGCCCCAGGCACAGGCACTCTGGGCTGCGATCAAACACCTGGGTGAGGGGTGACACGTGGGTGATGCACGATATCTAAGAGCACCAGCACCAGACAATCTATTTGTATACACAATGCTGATTGCTGAAAAAACCCCACCCAGTGTCAACTGATGCCCTGTGTGGTTAAAAATTTAATTGTGAGCCCACATGTTTTCCGCTTGGGCCTTAAATGATACAAGTTTCTCTGGAATTATATTTCAATGAAGAGTATAACAATGTCACGGTATGTTGGGTTTTTTGTTGTTTGTTTGTTCGTTTGTTTTTTAACTAAGTATTTTCTGCTCCACTCATTCCAGGTGTGCAGAGAACCTGGTGCATGCCAGAAGCGCTGCAGAGCTCCGTGCCGAGTGCTCCACTCTGGCTGTATGCACACACACACCACCAGCACCTTCCCGACACAGCTACCCACATGCCTACACCCTTGGAAAGAAAACAGAAGACAATGCCCCTTGCTGTTATTCATGCAATGGAATCCCAACTACTTGTTGACAAATTATTTTCAATAAAAATGTGTTTTTCCAAAGAAAGCTGGTGCTTTCTACAAAAATAAATATTTCTCAAAAGCTCAGACCCTGGTTTTAGCCAAAAACATGAGACCAGCCTTAGGTGTAGTATCCAGACTGACCCTTCAGGCCAGTCACAGGAGCTGTAACCACTTGTGCTCAGTTATTTACAGTGGAAGACAAGCTGCGGTTCTTCCCTTTGATCTGTTTGTTGGCTTCAGGACTACATTTCTAAACCTTGCTTTTTAATCACTGTAAACATCAGCACTGAAGAAATTGGTGGAGAGAAACTTGGCTACTTCTTTGTGGTTTTGATCAGACCAGGCTTTTGATGCCTTCTCTTTCAAAGCGCCAGGGCCTGAGCTTTCTGAGTGAGCAGCACATAGTCTCGGGTTCTGTGATGTGCACAGGCACTGCATTTCTTTGGCTACATCTCCGTTCCCCGAGCGCACACACCGCCAGGTCTGACGCTGTCCCCAGCTGAGGTGGAGCAGGGTGCCACACGGACACAGTATCCCCCCGTGAGCACGCGTATGCCGTGCTGTCACTTGGTCTCTCAGAGGCAGCTTCCCTCGTGAGTAAGCCTGGAAACTCACACTTTTCTTTTCCAAGACCCCTCACCCATGTGTTTGCCTGGCAAAACGTCTGCTGCCAAGGAACCTGGTAGGAATTCGTGAAGGATGTCCCAACACCATGCAGCAGAGCAGAGATGCCCAAACTACCTCTGAGCAAGCTAAGCAGGGTATAGTAGCAGTCTTTCTGCCACAGGATGGAGCTCAGTGCAGGCTGCAAAACATTTCCAGGAAGCTGAATAAATAGTCGAGCATCTCTCTGTCACTGATGTCCATACTGCAGCCTCTTGATTGCCCTCAGCGCCCGTGACAGCAGCTCAAAAAGCCTCATTTAGGTAGATCTGAATCCCATTGCAGAGCCTGCACCATCAATATAGCTCCAGGTAGATAAATTCCAAAGTGACTGAAGAAAAGTCATGTAGGTGAAGGTCTTGATCACGTCTGAAAAAGCACAACGCAAAAATGAGGGGAAAAAAAGAGCCAGCTTTTGTAAAAAGTGAGCATGTGACCTCTGGCTCTGATCTTGTCCCACTTTACTGCGTTTGCCATCTCTACAAGGCGTTTCTCACGCAGAAGTGTATTTTTAACAACGCTGAAAAGAATCTGCCAGAATTGGAAGCTCAAGATACGTTTACCCCGGACAAATGGGTCGCAAATGTCACATAAGAGGTTAAATGGCACAGGGAGGATTTTTATTTTCCAGTTTTTAAACTCAGCATGGCAAAATTAGTCTAAATGGGGATGATCTTTCTGACTGTGAAATCTCACTGGATATAAATATTTAACAAGATTCCTCCTTCTACCTGAGTTCAATGAACAACCAGAAACTGCTTTACTGAAGGAGTTAACGTTCTCTGCAATAACGCAACAAATCACTCTGTGCAACAAACAGCAGACACATTCTGTGGCAGTTTCCCCACAAATTTCAATCTATGGGGAAAAAAAAAATCTTGATTTATTATATAGCATTTGGACAGTTGCGAAAGAAAATTTGCCAAAGATCAGAATAATCAACTCTTTCACCCAAGCAGTGTTTTTATGGAAGAAAAAAGCACAAAATGGGTCTGAGCAAAATAAATAAAAATTCCACACTTTTAACCAACAGAACCTTTTGCGTCATTCAGAAATATTTACAGACATCCAGAACCTTTTATCATCAAAAGACACTCTGGCCCTGAAAATTGTAACTTTTTCTTATATTTCTGTTTCCTGACGGCCTTTAAACTAGCGGGTATCCCTACCCTGGGGCATCTCTTCACACCGTGTTTGTCACCAAGGCAGGAATTTGTAAAGCTGCGCCTTCCCGTGAAAGCCCTCCCTCTCACTCAGCCACCACCTGTCCATTGCAGAGGCAGCAGAACGCCGTCTACGAGCAGCATCCGTCGCACGGGTCATCGTCACTAGTGCCAGCAGTGTGACAATGGCAGCAGTTTTCATCGACTGAAACGGCCGCCGTTGCCCGTATGAAACTGTGTGAATGCAGCCAAAGACAGCGGGGAGGAGGGCTGCAAACAGACACCTACGTCACCGCTCGCGGTGTTCGACGCACGAGCGGGTCCGCCGTTGCCAGTATGAACCTGTGTGAATGCAGCCAAAGACAGCGGGGAGGAGGGCTGCAAACAGACACCTACGTCACCGCTCGCGGCATGCAAGTACACTCAGACAAGCCCCGCTCAGAGCCCAAGAAAGGCATTAGCACGGTGACCCCGCTCCACTTGCCTATTTAATTAGCACACAATGACAGCCGCTGAACCTCCCTGCAAAAGGTGTTGCATATTTTGGACAAAAAAGAAAGAAAAAAGAAGTTGCTTTTAAGTACAGTCCAAAAAGAAAAAAAAAAGCTTCTTGGCTCAATGGCACTTTTAATAAAGATGTTTCCAATGTTTGTTTATTTATCAAAAAACGGTGTTTCTCTCGGGTGTTTTGATTTTTGTTTCTGTGCACAAGGAGGGGAAACAAGGGTTTTACTAAGACAGTCTTTCAGTAAGACACCAGATGATGGATAGTCAAACACCGAGGCTCCTGTAAACACAGAGGGAACCAAAAAGTATGAACTGACTCATAATTGTGTCAACACAGGTCGCAGACCCTTGGTTTATTTCAGCCTTCCTGTTTTTCACAGATTTATTTTCCCACTACACGATGTTTTTAAGACACAGGCTCTTTTCAGTACCCCGTAGTAGGGTGCAAAAGCACACACGTTTTTACACCAAAATGGGGGCATCCGCACACACGGGTAGGCTGTATGGCCGCAATTACAGCAGCAGCATTTCCCCCCCATGGCTTACAGCTGCCCTAAAGCACGCCGTGCCTTTCCTCACAGAGGTCCATGCCCACTCTAACTCACAACGTCCATCCCATCCCTGCCTCCAGCTTTTCCACGGAGGCTCTGGGAAAGCATCCAGGAAAGAGGAGTACAACAAAACCTCAACAGCCTGCTCCTCTAGTTCATACAACCCTCTAAGACTCGGTGAGATTTTGTTTTTTAACCTGTGGCAAAGTGGCAAGACTGCTGCTGACCAAAAGCGCTGGGAGGCTGACACACGGCAAAGAGGTCTGTGACGAGCAGAACCTGCCAGCATTTGTCTTGATCTCCAAACACACTGAACTGGGGCCGTAGCCTATACCTTGCATAAAGTTGTTTTTCTCTGCTGGTTGCCTATTTCCACAGACACTGGAGGAAAAAACCTCCCTGGAGTCTCTGTTTCGGTACCGAATGTGATTGGCACTGACCAGTGGGCTAAGAAGTTGTTAGGGGATGGACTGACGGACAGACACACCAAGCACCTGGATCTCCTGCAAGGCATAGAGC
>NW_010417147.1:35692-36563 GCF_000710305.1 Buceros rhinoceros silvestris | reverse complement strand
GGTTCGGCTGGTGGTTCAAGAAAGATGGTTCAGGACATTCCCTCACAAAATCCACTGTGGAGACACCTTTTTCACCTGAAATCCTAAGATCCTTCTAAAGGACTTGCAGAAAGTACCAACTGAAGATGGGTTAAAGCCAAGGGAGCTGTTCTTCCTTGGCAGAGACAGTAAAGGAAGTATTTTAAGGCCAGATTGCAATGACTGGTACTCGTCCCTGGATGCCCATGAGCCACCCAGAGAACAGGGCAATGGGTCTGCACGTGCAACAGATCCTCCCTGTGCACCTTGGATCAACCACATGCGTGCAAATGACCTCCTGCTACAGACCCAGAGAGTCTGGCTCAGCCGAGATGTGTCAGATCCCCTGTGTGAGCAAGGGGAAGTTCAGAAACAGCGGCTGTTTGTCTGGCATGTTTCCACCTCAGCTAGATTAACTGACAAACGGTAGAGCCAGCAAGGACAGGTGACATTACTCTGGCTGAGTAGTGCCTCGTTGCTACTGTAATCACATCCAGCTCAGTGGAAAAGCTATTCAGTAGAAATCAGAGTCACCGAGGAAGGATTTGGACCTCATTTCCCACTGTAGGTCAGTTGCTAAAATTCCCAGTCAACAGGTCATCTTTGCAGTGAAGCCAAATCCACCAAGAACATCACAAGGGCTCTTGCCCTTTTATTCCACCAACTGATTCACAAAGAAAAATGCAAAACAAATTGTATTTTTGCCAAAGCTGACAAAAAAAAAAAAAAAAGCCAGAAACAGCATTTCAGAAACAGAAATCACTGGCAGACTTAATTTTTCTAAGACTGCTCGTTTTAGGATATTACACCGTCGTGAAGAGCAAGCATTTTATCTGGTGCTATTTTCCCCTGC
>NW_010417147.1:34345-35527 GCF_000710305.1 Buceros rhinoceros silvestris | reverse complement strand
TCCCTACGCAAATTCAAATGTAGTAAGTCAGATTTGCTTCCAGCAGGGTCTGCACCTTCAGAAATTGTTCCAGGGTTTGCATGTTTGTCGAGTGGCCATAAACTGGGAAAGCCTATGCTCTCTTCTCCTGCCTCCCCCTCCTTTCTTTACCCCCTTTTAGCTCTACAGCAGAAGATGAGGGAAACAAAATTTACTGAAGGAGACCATGGAAAGAGTTTCAAAACATTCCACGTATTTTCTCTGCATAATCACGCAGTGAATTTTGTGTAAATAGTGTAAATAGTGCCAGGGCACTGCTGCTCAGACCCCAGGGGCTCACCCAAGTTAGATGAATTATGCTGCTCGTTATCTCCGCTGTTACAGTTTCTTGCCTTTCATTCATTCATTGCTAGTGGCTAGATTTTATGTCAGCGCAGGGGAGAAAAGGAGCCTCACATGCTGAAGTTAACCTCTTGTGGTGAGAGCAGTGATACCAGGCTTTCCAGCGGGGAACGCACAAGGAGGTAGCTGCCAGCCTTGTCTGCCACCGCGGCAGTCAAAAGAATGATGAAACCTGGCAGGTATGAGCAGGAGAAATGCTGCGTTATGGAAATGGCCACTGCAAGCTTCCTTCCAAGTCTGCAGTGTTTGGCCCATATTGATGAAACAAAGTAAGGTAAAAAAATTTACACGTCCTGTCATCATAACCATCTTCGCAAACAAAGATTTGGGTAGGGTTTTTCCCACGCTTACTGCAAGCGATGAGTACATCCTTCGGGCCTGCGCAGCGGATTTTTTAGGTGAGGATGTCCTATAAAAACCCCCAAAACTACATAAAAGTAGTGTTGTGGTTTTGGATTGAATAGGGGATGGCACTGCTGAGCAAACCTGCCTGGCAAAGGGCAGCAGCTGCCGCTTCAAACTTCACATCCAGACTACAATGAATATTAACCTTCCACTACATCAGCCACCTCTCTGCTTTCATCAGCTCTCATTTCCTTCCTGATAAGGAGCTACTTACTACAAGGGAACGCAGGACATCGTAAGGGGATTCATCCCTCGATGTCCTTTTACAGCCACGTCGGTTCTGGTAGGTACCAAGTCAACGCTCCTGACCCATACGCCAGGTACTATCGAACAGTGAAGCCTCTGTGGCTCCTCGAGCCTGTGCACGCAAACCAAAGCGCCTGGCCGCTGCCGGCA
>NW_010417147.1:33960-34249 GCF_000710305.1 Buceros rhinoceros silvestris | reverse complement strand
GCCCTGTGTCCCCGCGGGGGCCTGTGCCGGCAAACCAAGGCGCCTGGCCGCTGCCGGCCCCGAGCCCAGCCCTGCCAGTGCTCTATCGCAGAATCACCAGGTTGGAAGGGACCTTCAAGGATCATCTGGTCCAGCCTTTGTGCCAGTGCCTCCTGCCTGATCCACAGGGCGTTCACAGGAGCCAGAGAACATTGTGTTGGCACAGCAGCACTGCGGGAGGTACGGACAAGCATGCCTGTCTCTAAACTGATTCCATTTAACGTCAAGTACCTTTAACGCCATTCTGCTG
>NW_010417147.1:19600-33838 GCF_000710305.1 Buceros rhinoceros silvestris | reverse complement strand
GCTGAACCAGGTTTGATAGCATGTTTTATTTATGCCATACTTCCCCAAAAAAAAAGAAAAGCTCTTACCTATCGTTCTTCGGAGATCTTCACACTGGCTAATGTGAGGGAATTTCAAGATTTCCTTCCACTTTTTGCTTTTGCCTTTGCGTTTCCCTCCACCCCCTGCAGAGAAAGAAATATCAGGATTAGATTGTTTTGGGGGCATAGTCTCATCAAGAATTTACCAGCCCAGTTACAGTTCTTATGGATATCAATAATAATTCAAGCTGAGACACTGTGGGTAGATGTACAGACGAAGCCTGAGCTTCTCTGGGCTGAAACAGACCGAGGAGGTGGCATCTGGGAGAAGATCGGCTTGCTCAAATTTGGGAGTTCAGGCTTGTGGCTCACCAGGTCCAGGCACACCAGGTCCCGGTGAGATGACAGTGCTGAAGCGAGCATTTCCAACACCATCACTGCCCCAACATTATTTGGTGCAAGCCTCTAAAATTACAACTCACATCTTTTCAACCTGGATCTCCTGGGTTTGGGATGAGCCCTTATTCCACCCCAAAAGAAGTGCTGGAAACTGAACAACAAAATTCAGTTCTCGCCATTCTCCCCTGACATTACATATAGAGCCAACATGGCATCACTGCTCATGTTACACACTCTGGCCACTGTTGCTTCCACAGGAGGAGAACAGTGGGAGAAAATCCATATAACATCCTCACGAGGAGAAGATATCTTTTAGTTCTTTTTTTCCCCTTCCCTGAGATATCCTGAACTGGACTGTCCTCAAGGTGAATGACCTAGCTGGCCTCCTCCAGTTCGGGCTGAGTGGGGTCCAGGACCCTCAGCTTTTCCGTGCTGATGAACCTCTTTCATCAATACCCACTGGCACCTCGAGGTGCCACATCTGGACTCATCCAGCCAAGCTACCTGCTCTTGCTGTTAGTCTCGGTGTTAGTCTTTCACACTGCCCACACTCTGCCTCCCCTTCCCTCCACTCCACCTCCCCATCTCTTTTCTTGCGTCTCCCCTGCCTCCAGCTTCTCAGCTCTTTACCCTTCTCCACTCCCAGGTGCCCCTTTCTGGTTTGTGTCAACAGTGCAGCCAAAGCAAACAGGATTCACTTTCACGTATTAATTGAAAAGAAACTTCAAAATCTACTGGCTTGATTTGGACCAATCTGTTGCTGTTCCCAAATCAGAGTGCCAAACCCTCGCATTCACATTCTCCAGTGCAAAGAGACTTTCCCCCGTTCTTTTAAATCTCGTGATGTTGGCTTTCCTGCTCGAATAGCTCCAAACCTGACTAGCTCGGGATGGGGGCTTGGGCACCAACACGGCTCTCACAAGAGCACCACAGCTCTGAGGGTCTGTCTCTTGTCCACCGCTCCTTGCTTGCAAGGGGATGCCTTCTGCACTGGGCCCCGACCAGTGAAGGTAGCGTTTCCATCATAGCTCTCTGTGCTCCTTGCTGGGACCCCTAGACGACACACGGGATTAGGCTCCGCAGCCCGCGGAAGCCCTGTGCAGCTGACGTGCTGTGTGTCTGCTAGACGGGCATTCAGATCCCAAGCAGCTCAGCCTACAAGGACATTCCTAGGTCTTTCATTTACTTTTTTTTTTTTTAACTGTCACTGGGTACTTTTTTACTCCAGCCTTCCCCTGGGTTTCTCCTTTATACCCCCACGGTTTTCATGCTGCCACATCAGCCTTACTGCAGAGGGCAGGAGCGGCAGTGCGGTGCTGGGGGTTTCATTCCTGGCTCGTTTGTGCGCCTGTCCTGCTCAGAGAGGCTGTGCAGCCAATGGAGAAGGAGCATCCCTTGGCATGAAAGCCCAGATGCAGACCGAGATTCTCAGAGTCACCGTATTTACTGCAGTTCAGCACCTGCACACAAAACCTGATTCACCTGAGCCTGTTTTATATGCACTAGCACGTCAGATGACTAATTCAGAGCTGAGTGAATTCTGCAGAGGGGCTGCTAGACTCACAATTGCAGACTGAGGCTGTGTTGGGTTCTACATGATACTGCAGGCTAAACTGGGCGAGCATTGACTCAAAAGGTAGCGGACCATTGCAGAGAAAACACGAGCCTTGGAAAACACTGGAGTATTGCTCTCTGTGGGGCATTTCTGATCACACAGTAGGACCTCTGGCAGAGGAGTGCTCCTTCTGCGTCTCACCTTTTATCCTTTGCTTTTGATAAGCAATGGTTTTGTCATTGCCTTAAATTATTTTAACCTCCTTATTGACAGGAATTTACTGTGTGCCCACATTGTGCAATGTAGAGCAGAGATACGTGCACTAGCCAGAGAGGAGCTAGCTTGTTCAGACTACCAGGAGGACAGCCCTGCTACCCTTTCCAGCACAGCACAGAGCAGCACCTGCCTCCACACTACACTACAACGCAACGCCAATGCACCCTTTGGGTCTATAACAAACTCTTCTTCAACCTCCCCTCTTCAGTGCATCCCCAATACTGCTGCCAGAGTCATTTTCTCTCCCATTCCTCCAGCCACAGTATCGGAGAGGGTGTCTTGCTCTCTCCTTGCAGCAGACAACATTTAGTCTTGCATGATGAAGGTCTTACGTATGCTACCAAGCGCCTCAGCGTTCTGTGGGCTGGGGTGGGCACTGTGACGGCCCATTCACCGGCTCTCTCTGCTGTGGTCTCCAGTGAATGCGGGGGTCGGATTTAGCAACCTGAAGTGTCCCTCCACTGGCTTTCACACAATATCACAGAATCACCTCACTGGAAGAAACCTGTAAGATCACTGAGCCCAGCCGTTCCCCCTGCACTGCCAGGGTCCCTAAACCACGTCCCTCAGCATCACCTCCACGCGGCTGTTAAACCCCTCCAGGGACAGGGACTCCACCACCTCCCTGGGCAGCCGGTTCCAACACTTAATGACCCTCTGTGGAAATACATTTTTCCTGATCTCCAACCTAAATTTCCGCTGGTGCAATTTGAGGCCATTTCCTCTCATCCTGTCATTCGTAACATGGGAGAAGAGACGGACCCCCACCTCCCCTGAAAGCCCACTCCTGCAATACTGCACAGCTGCTCCTGCCTGCCAGGCTGCCTCCTCCACTCACTTCTCTTCTCCTTCTCTTCCAGGGGCCTTCCTGCACCCTCCTTGGTGCTCCTGACCTTATGCCCCATCACACCGTACTTGCACTTCTCTGTTCCCTCCCTTCACACGCTCCTCTGGGGAACGATCCTTCCCCCAGGAACTCCCATTTCTTTCTCTTCACCAGTCATTCTCTTTGGCTGTGTTTTCTTCCCTGAACTACTGCCTCATGTTTTTCCTCACACTCATTTATCTTGTAAACTTTGAGTTCTATGCCCTGGTGTCAAAGTTCCATGGGAATTAAGTGAAGTAAGCATATATTTATTAGCACTGGGGGAGGGATGGGAAGGAAGGGGAGGGCAAGGAGTGAGGGAAACAGCTGGCCTGGTGTCCTAGCAGAATGATCCCCCTTTGAGAGTCGCAAGGTTTGTCCGTGGATGGCTGGACCCTTCCTCAGGCTGCCAGCCCTCAAGAGCAGCTCATCCCACCTCCATGCCCAAACACACGACTCTCACTTCTGCCTGCTGCGGAGACCCACGGCTCTTCCCAAGGAGCAGAGAGAGACGGGTGCTGTAAGGGGGTAGGCAGGAGCTCACTGCTTAAGGTATGAGCAGGCACCGGCGGCAGACAGGAGGAATGCAGCCGCCTGGGCAGCGGTTCCTGCTAGAACACTATTCCCAATCATTTCTGGACACGGGAGGCAGTAGGAGTGAGCCAGATGAAAGCACCTGTTAGGGTGCATCTGCTCCACACTGGTACATCCAGACCCTCTCTGGAAGGTCTACGCTCTTCGGCCAAAGCACTGGAGCTTTCAGAGCACACCGCTTCTCCAGCCCCCTTCACAGAAGTCCTCACAAAATGGCTGCATCTTCAGCAGCATTGAGCTGTGCAGAGAACTGCGAAACAGCCCTTTGCTCTAAACGACAGCTCCGAGATTCGTGCAGAGATGCAACGATTCTGCTAAGCTGGGACAGAAGGTTTTTAAAATCCATTTGATGTAAAATATATATTGATGTATTTACATTGGATGATGTATTTCCGACATTAAATTTCCATCACAACTGGAGAAGGGCTCTGTGGTCCCCTGTTAGAACCGTAATCGATACAGCCGGTGTGTTCTCTTCTCTTCTGTGGCCATCCTCCAAAAATAAGCAGCCTTGCCTGATGAATCATTTGCTCTTCGCTGAGCGTGAAGCAGCGTTACTGTTCTGCCTGTGACGTCTTTATGTTAAAGATTCTGATCAAGTGCTTTAATTGACCTGACCTTTCCGCTCTCGGCTTTTCTGGTGGAGCCAGCAGAGTTTGCTGGCTCCAAACGTTAACTCTAGGGGGTTGGAAGGGCATAACACTGTGAGACAGCTGAGACGGGGTAAATCGTCTAGCAGAGCTAAAAGCTGAAGGGGAGGTGTCTCTGAACCGGTTGGTAACCGTGCAGGTTGCAAAGCGAAGCTTTTCACACCTCCTGCCTCGACTGCTGCTTTTGCACTGGCTATTGCAGACAGGAGGATGTGCAACCTTCACAGTGGCTTCTCCGGGACAGACTTGACAGATGTGCCATGTTTTAGATGAGAGTTCCATCACGTGGTGGCGGGGGGTCTGACTGCTTTCAAATCTTGGATGGCTGATGATGATAAGAGGTGAGCTCTCAGCCACAGCACGGATTCCCAGCTCCACTCCCTCACACGCAATGAACAACCCGGTGCTGGCAAACCGAGGGTTGCAGCTAATTCTCTTACATGTCAACCAGTCCGACAGGAAACAAAAGCATTTGCTCTACATCCTACCTACTGAAAAATACATGGTGTTTTTCACATCATCTTGTATTGCTGGATGGCAAATCCAGTTCTCATCTCTGCCTGCACGGAGAGAGACGTAACCAGAGGCACCACATGAAACACCTGTGAGCAGGAGCCACCTGTAGCCTAAGGTGCCTACTCTGTTTTGCCTCCGTTATTCTGCATCTACTTATTCTCCTAACACTGAGAGGAGGTAGGAAAGCACCTGCACATTGTTAAGCCAGTGCGATACTAAGTGGATTGTCCAAAACAACAGGAGAAATCGGAGCCAGGAGCTGAAGCCAAGCCTTGAGCCTGTTAATCCCTCCAACGACAGGACCGAGCCACGCTCCTGCTCAGCTGATTACAGATCTTTCATGACACAGTTAAATGTAACGATGGGTGAGTTCATTCCAGCAACAACCCTGCAGCCTGTTCCACTCGTGCCTCCTGTCACCATACCAGGAGGCTTTGAAGCACGGCTAAGCTGGCTTCGCACTTCTGCTCTGTTCTTGCCCAAGCTGATAAACCTGCATCGCCCCCAAGCTGCCAGGCTTGGCTCACCCAAGATGGCCAAAAATTTCGTTGCCTTCAACTGCATTATCTGCAGTCTAGTTAATCCACAACTTAGGTAAACTATCCCCAGCCCACTGAAGGACAACTACCGTTTGTGCCTCCCATTTCCCAGCAGCAGCCAGGCTCTCCTCCAAGTCCTCCCCAGCAAGAGCAGAGAGCTCTGGACGGTCTGATTGCAAGGCCTTGATTACGCAGCATGTGAAAGCAGTGAAACAAAATCCACAAAAAAATTACAAAGTCCAAAAATCATGGTTAGTGTCCTGTGTCCACTCAAAAGAAGTTTACACAAGTTCTCTTCCTCTTGCCAGCCTTCCCTTACCAACTCCCCCACCCAAGTGTATGCGGCTCTCTGGTCTATATGGAATTGCCGTATCAGATTAAATGAACAGACAGACCAGAGAGGGCTTCAGGGCAAGAGCTTAGAAAGCTGTTTTTAAAGTATTTGGAAAGCAGGAACTTCCTTCTATGTCCTGTTCATTAGATATGGCTTACAAAACATAAGGTATATTGCTTCCAAAAATGTTGTTTTCTCTTTTAGAAGCTACGCCACTTAGATTAAGGCTGCTCTTATGCTCCTGGTGAATGCCCTGGAGTGCTGAAGACCCTTTTGCCTCGTGTGGATGTGAGCCCCAGAGAGCAACTGTGTATTTGCGAAGGAAAAGAATACCAATTTTAAACTGCTTGTTTTCCCGGAGTGACTCTTCTTAATGAGACAACCTGAATAAAACTTAACAGACCATCATGTTCCACTAAGAATTTTTCATATCTAACACATCCAGCCTCTAAGACAAACAGTTTCACCCTTCTCAGACCGGCTTCATGTGGAAGTTCACCCAGGTTCACTATTATTCTTTCATATTAGTCCCATCTATGCTTAGCTGTACTAGCAAATAAAAATGGTTTGTTTTCAAAGAATCAAAGACACTGCTTGCTCCTTGCCCTTCATCCTGCCCTTCTCATCCGGGAAAGCAGAAAAAAAAAAAACCAGGAACCCTGTTTTATCCTCACAAGATCTTAGAAGATACTCCTGACTAACCTGTCCTTAAAACTAGCAATTACAAGACCATTAGGAACCTCTTTATGAATCCCCTTCTACATCACCCCAAGGAAAAGCAGAAGAGCATGAGGGCTGGGTTTTCGAAAGCAGGTAGGTGTCCGCCATCCACTGGGACCACTGCCTCTGCTACCCAGCCTTTAGAGGCTCTCGGTTATAACAAGTCCACCAGAAGGGAACCCTGTTACACAGCTCCTCCTATCAATGCTAATCTGCCTTTATCTCCTACACCTGTTTTGATGAACAGGACGCTGAACAGCCACAGACGGTGGTAACGGGTTTGTGCCCATCTTCCCTGCTGTCACCATGCGTTTGCACATAAATCATCTGCATGTCGCTACCAACACACAAGCCCGACAACCACTGTGTGAGCCACCCCATCGCTTTCTGGCAATGAGCAGCAGACTGTTCCGTGTTTAAGCCTTCAGAACCAGAGAGATGGGAACTGCATTAGCAAAAACGCAAGCTTCGCCCCAGCAGAGTCCGGCTGGCTCTGCAACCTGCCTACCAGAGGACCAGAGGGCAAAACATTTTGTACGTGACTGGAATCTAAAGTCCTGTTAATGCTGGCTTACAAAAGTCACTGTTTATAAACAAATACTTATTGCAGGAATAGAAACTCATAAAATCATAGAACCTTTTGGGTGGGAAGGGACCTTTAAAAGTCATCTAGTCCAAGCCCCTTGCAGCATGCAGGATCTTCAGCTAGATCAGGCTGCCCAGAGTATCTACCTATTATTTAAATAAGTGGTCAAGTAGTACTGTAAATACTCGTGAGGGGCTGAAACGTGACTTTAGTAACACACGTTATATGTTAATAATGACGTGTATGTTAATGATATGCTTTGATAACATCCATGGCCCTGAAGGGACAGAGGAAGCCGAGGGATTAGTCTTTGAAGACTGATCCTCAGGGCTTGACTACCACATCCCCAGGCCATTTTGGTACTACTCTAGGAATATAAAGACGTCTTCACATGTAAAGCTACCTTTATGCCTAGTCAGAGCACGTCGAAAGGATCTTAACTAAACTGAAAAAACATGCCTTTCGTCTTCCGGTTGGTCTCCAGTGGGCACCCCAGACTGTGGCTCTCTCCAAACCAGTCTGCTTACATCCTCCACCGGGTATTTCTAATGCACAGTTGAGATTATTGCAACAACTTGTCTCTGGGGTTCGTGGGCCAGTTCCCATATGCTGGGTGTGCATTTCGCTGCTATGCATGGTAACGGGGAGTTGTTTGGTCATGTGATTTCCCTGGATGCACTTGAATTTTTCACTTGTATAAGCACCTTTGGTTTGTCTATTATGGTGCCTCTCTCTTTTATGCCTTGTGTTTTAACTGTACTATGTTTATCTGCAGCTGATGAACGAGCGAAAAGGAATTGTTGGCTTTTACGCCACAAAAAGAATCCAGAAGACATAAAGTATACTGAAGCTTGACAATCTATTTAAAAAACAACCAAACAGTGAATCTTACAACAATAAAACCAGCTATCGTCTAAAATAGTAAAATTAAGCACAGCCCCTTCGTATTCTTGACCTCAAAGTAAACTAAGCTGCTGGCACAAATCCAGGCGGTTTAGTTGTGTTTTGAATGCAGTGCCATGGACTGGGTGGTCCAACAGGCTGTTGAGATAAACTGAGTTGATAGCTCCACGTTGAAAAGTGCCTGGGAGGTATTTGCCATTGTAGTTGGCAACAAGAGCAGAAGAGACAGTTCAACAACTGGATCCGGAGCCGCTGTGCTCCTCTGGAAGCTGTTTGTGGACCTGTAAGGTCCCTTGGAGGAACATGCAGAGGCTATGATGAATGAACCTGGGGCTTATTAAGAGATTCTGTCCATCAACGGTAACAGAAAACATTTGTCTGTAGCACTTCAGTATCAGTGATTACTATGGGAGACCAACGTTTTGAACAGAGCTGTTGAGATCAACATTACCACCTTGCTACCCTAACCCTAACCCAAACCCTAACCTTGCTACAAATGCTAAACATCTCAGTGCAGCTTTCTTCCAAACTGGAGCTGAGAGCCAGAATTCCAAAGTTTTAGAAAATTCTGATTTAAAGACATTAAACCATTTCATTTTGATAACATTTCAGTCATTGCAGTTCTCTAATGTCAAAACATTATCATAGAACATATCAAACAGAGTATTAAGATATATTATATAATTGGAACAGAACGGGTACGGTAAATTGACATTCTTTATTTGGTTAAAGTGATGTTTCTGCATTGTTAAAAAGAGGCTAGAAAAAGCAAATCCTTTTTTCTTTAAAGTAGACACTTCCCAGCAAACCCTTTCATTTTTGACAAAACTTCGTTCTCAGAAAGGAAGATTCTTTTGTCAGAAATACTCTCAACCATCATGTTTTGAAGCACACAAAAATTCAAACAAGAAACGTGGCCTCCTCATATCTGAACATTCAAGTGAATCGAAATTCCCACATTCCTCACGGATTCCCTGAGGTGAATCTGCACAGCTGTGATTCTCACTGACTCTGGGAGACCTGCTTCCCATTCTTCCAAAGAAAGCGTGCAAATCCCTGCTCCAGGAATCCCGCTTGGACAGGGCTTGATTACATCTTTCCAGGAAGGAGCTTCTCTTTAAGCACCGCCTTTTTAAACGTACGGTCTGTTCTATATATTTACTACCCTGTTTCAGTACCACATATGCAGGCTGCTAAGCAAAGCCTCCAAACCCAAACCCATGACGGAACTCACCACCCCATGCAGCCACGTATCGCCCATGGCCCGTGTAGACTGCCCAGTGCTCACAGGTTCGGTGGCATTCCTCCAGCAACCCAGACGTTCCCAGGCTGGCCCCTCTAGCCAAAACGCCCTGCAGGCACTTGTGGCTCCTAGCTAGACACGGCGGCGATGACTAGAAGTCTAAGCTGCCAATCTGCTGCTCCACACTGCGTAATTCTGATGTTCAGCGACACAACGGCAAACAGGCAGCACGAGACAGGCAGCACGAGACAGGCAGCACGAGACAGGCAGAAGGGACACACAAGGAAACCTGGGGTAGGGTTTGTGTTCAGCTACACAACGGCAAACAGGCAGCACGAGACAGGCAGCACGAGACAGGCAGCACGAGACAGGCATCAAGAGACAGGCAGCACGAGACAGGCAGCACGAGACAGGCAGAAGGGACACACAAGGAAACCTGGGGTAGGGTACGGGCCAATATATGGGACTCGGCCCTTCTGCAAGCTCTGGTGCCAGTTCTAGAGGAGGAACATGCCAGAACCCATCCCTGAGCAGGGAACCGGGGGGTTCACTCTGTCCCTGTCGAAGAGCTGTGTGGGCTTTTTCTGCTGCAAATAGTTCTGCGGTCTCTAAAAAAAGAACTTAGTCTCTGTGTTCCTGACATTTGTGTTTTACAAGGAGTATTTCTGAACTGTGGGGAGAAGATCCAGCTGGATGGGAGGTGAGAATCCAAGTGTGTTCCTATCGACAGTCTGTAGCCAAGCTCTGAGTGAGAATTACGTTCTTTTCTGGTTTTTTCCCCTCACCTAAATGAACTTACCAACAGAGCTAAAGAAAAGATTTTAGCAAACATCATGAAAAATTAATGATTTGAGACAGGTTATTTTACTCGGCTTGACTGATTTATTAGCTCCTCCTAATTGGTAGAATTTGAGATGCTCTGATATGAACCCAGAAACGCAGATGTGTCTTGCTTTCCACACATAAATAACAGCACACTCCTCCACTTTAGATGGTTTATGTCTGAGTCAGGAAAACAGCCATCGGAAAAGCAAGAAAGAGTCTCCGTGAAGGAGGCAGAAGAGCAAGTGCAGATAGTCCACCTGAGTAGCCACTCCTGCCCTCTGGCAGGTGGACTGGCAGCCCCCAGCTGCTCGGAGATGCAACACACGGGTCTCAGCTACACAGAGCCCGATCGAAGTGACTCTGCAGCCCCTTTGTGCTGCTTGCGCGTGCAAATATCTACCCAACGGCTGCGTTACCGCGGTTTCTCCTCCCACGTTTAATGCCACCAGAGACACTAGCCCAGCAGAGGTGCTGATGTGGACCCGTGAGGAGGACACTGAGGAACTGTTATCAGCTGCCCAGTATGTTTTCATTTTGTGGTGTTTCTGTGTTTCTGCAGTAGTCTAGAGAGCCATTCAATCAGTCTCACAGTGCAGGGAGATAGCCCAACAGCTGTAACATGCGTCTTTCAGTGGTGCCTGTCTGGATTCACCCTTCTCTCTCAAGACTTTGCAGGCAGTTGATGTAAACAAGCTAAAAATTGTGAAGATTAGGCTGGGAACCTCCTGAGAACATGTGTGGGGGCTATATGGCCAGAATTGTTTTAGTGGGACATCTCCTCTGTGGCACTTCAGCCCTCTTGCTTCCAGAGTCAGCCAGGAAGAAAACTACAGCATCATAATACATCTTAGACTGGGTCACTTTCTGCTGAGATCAGGATCAGCCACATCTTTCTTTATCACAAAAGTAGGTAACAGTCCTGTCCATCTTCCCAGCTCTCCCTGGTCAAATAACACATCAGACTCTCAGCTACAGACGTATGCACAAAGCATTCACTATATCCTAGACATACGACAACCCGCCACACAATCCGTAGAGGAAACATGGAGAGGGTGATGAAACCACCCTGAGACGGATGGCTGGTTACAGCGAGCATTTGCCAGGTGCAGTGACTGGCTGGCAGAGGGGAAAAGGTGCTGGCGCACGCTTTGGCTTTGGAGGAAAGAAGTACCACAGGGATGGCAGGCAAGGGTGGGAGGGGGTGCGCTGGGCTGATGCGCACGGACACAGTCAGCTCTAGCAGAGAGTTCCCCCTTACTTAGCTACAAAGCCTGGCTTTGGCCCCATCCTCTTGTCCAGCAACAAGGTACCAAGATCTGTGGATCTCAACACACCCTGCTAAATCACCCCTGAAATCATAGAAAACATTGTCCTCAAAAACCACTGGCGGCCCAAGACACGATGGTAACACAACTCTATGCATCAGCATTTAGGATCATTATTGTAAAAGGTCACAGAAGGGATTCAGGTCAATGGAGGTAATCTGTGATTATCTGATGCGGCAGATTGCTCTGACAGCGACTCATTCCTTCTCCCACAACATACCACAGGCTGCAGCTGCAAATAATGAGCAGGATGAAGCCAGATGTTGTTCAGAGAAAGCCCTGAAAAAGAGGGTGTCGAGCCACTGCAGCGTGTGAAAGCCCGGCCGAGCTTTACCGAGGGGAGTGGGTCATACTACAGTCACTCATTCACGGGTGTTACTATAGCTACCAGTTGAAGGACTCCACCAGAAAAACAGAAATAAAAAGAGAAAATTAGGAGGTAGAAGACAAAAAAAAGAGGAAACACGTCATAAAGGAAAGGCAGAGGGTTCCTCTGATTAGCTGATCAAGTGCTTCAAAAGCAGCAACTGAAAAAGGAGGCTTGCAGGTTGCATGGCGACGGCGTCAGATGATGCAAGCAGCTGGCCTGCTCTTGCCTCGCCTCTCCCACCCAGCCAGCCACCCTGAGAGCTGGCGCTGGTAAGCACCACCGTAATAAACACAAAACAGCAGCTTCGTGCCAGGGATGCGCTAGCTATTTCCTCACAGCTCACCAACTCCAGCGCTTCCGCTTGCTTTCCCTGCAGCCCTGAAGCCAGAATTAAAATGGGGTGTTGATTCGGGCTGGTGACCCCCTGGGAGACGCATGGAAACAGGTTACAGTGAACAGGGGTCCCACCACCGTGGACTCCAGGAGAAAATCACAGCCAGGTACTACGATAGCCTGGAATATGAAGGAAGAAAACATCCCCACGCAGCGATCCCACACCACCCACGCCTCCCAGTGTGAAGAGCCTGACTGTGGTTCAGAGCGGCGCCGGATGCCCAAGCCAGGTCAACACAGCAGAAGTAGCAGTAGCCAGGGACAGACACTTCTACCGTGTACAAAAATCCACACAAATGCATGGGTCCCGCTCCCACGCTTTCCTGACGGCCAGCTGTCCCCTTCGGCGGCAGTTATCCCCGCTCAGAGATGAACGCCACCGTCTAGGAGAGCTTGTTAGCAACTGCTATTGCAGAGCATGGCCATTGGCTGCTGGTGGGCAAAAGCCAAGCCTCTGAGTAAAGAAAACACTAGAGCAGCGAGCAGGGAATGACAGAGAACAGATATCGGCGGGGTCTCTAACCCATCTGAGAGCCAGTAACAGCAGGAGGTCAGAGAGCACCGGCTTAATTGTCCAACGAATTAATGGTGACAAACGTCTGCTTCCCCTCATGTTAAAACTGACACCAGATATTTCAGAGAAAGCAGAAGGGCCCTTGGCCACAAAGGAATGTTTTGATGGCTGAAGCTGAGACCGTTGCCAGCCCCAGCCTGTCAGAGCAGCGTGGGTCAAACGAAGTCACTGCAGGAAACTGCTGCTGACTCCAGCCCAAAACAGAATCTTGGGGGCCCAGCCGGGCAGCCACGGATTATCCTGCTCACTTGGGAAAGAAGGATTGTTCGCTTATGTTTAAAAAAAAAAACCAATCAGATATAGATCTTTGAATATAACAAGCAAAAAAAAAAATTAAATTGGAGTGAGTTGCACCAAAACAATCAGTCTGAGCCTCTTTCTTCCTGTTTTGAAGAAAAATTGAGAGCAATGGAAAAAAAATTCAAAACATATTATAAAAAGCAAAACTGTTCGTTACATTTTCCCTCTGCAGAAAAAGTTCCTCCTTCCTTGTCCCGCAGAACCCTGGTTCAGCAATGCGTCTTTGAGCGGAAAGTGTCATCGTGGGAGGAGTAACGCAACTGGGAAATACTAGGGGACCACTTTTATCCAGTTAGTGACGTTTTGTGAAGCTGGCTAACACTTTTCTACTGCAAAGGCACAGTTAAGAGCGAGGTCTGCTTACTTCCTCCTGTTGCTCAATCTCATTTCCATTCAGACGCTGGTGTGGAGTTGCAGGAGCCAGGATGAAAGCGTCCCTTTGTTTTAAGGTGGCTACGTTGGTTTCGAGCTGTTGTGAACAGGCACAGCGGCACATCTTCCCCGCTCACCCGAACACAGGCGAACCCCCGGGGGTTTCAGTGAAGCTACGTAAACATGGAGCACGCACTCACTGCATTTACAAAAAGAGAGTTATCAAGCCCCCAGTCAGCTTCGGAGAGCCGTAAAGTGACTTCTTAGGCCAGAAGTCATTCACCTCATTAACGTACAAGCCGACACCTTTAATTAATAGCTGTAACGTGTAACGCTGTCAACAAGATGTGTAACACTGAATTAGGCGACTACAGTCTGCATATCCTTTCAGCAGTGTGTTTCCACGGAGGTGATGTCAGCCAGGGAGCAGACACGCTGGTTTTCAAGTAAGCCTACGTGCTCAGCCTCTGACCGAGCTGATTACAATGGCACCCGGAGGATTGCTAGCGTGTCCCTAACAAGCCACCAGGTTCATGTTTTTCTAGCCCAGATGGAAAAGTCTGATTATGAGGTCTCAGCCAGTTCCAGCTCCAAGGCCAGTGGACTCACAGCCTGCCTGAATCCAGCTTGCTGAGCTTCAATTAAATTAACCCGCGAAGAGGGTTGTAGAAAGCCGTTATTGGACAGTACGTGTGCTTGCTTCTGGCCTCCGCCTCTCATCGACACCCAAGGGAGGGAGGCTGCTGCACCCAAGTCTCCCTGAAGACTTAACACGGTCCTGAAGGGCCAAAGGAGACATCTGGCTCAGCAGTCCCAGTTTGCCAGACAAGCTGCAGAGCGAGTCCTGGTACGAGAGTGGTCTGACCTTCCCGTAGGCAC
>NW_010417147.1:10546-19352 GCF_000710305.1 Buceros rhinoceros silvestris | reverse complement strand
CCGGCGCCCATGCCCTGCCAGCTGCGGCTGCGGGAAGGGCGGCGCTGCGGGTGCAGCCAGCACCCGGCTGGGACCGTGCTGGCAGCGCAGGGCAGTGCACCACGGCCGTGCCAGGGGCACCACCAGGCACAGAGCGTGGTTCTGACAAACGAGGTCAATATGCTGCTTGTGCGGCACCGAGTCGCTCCGCAGCCGGACAAACCTACAGGGAAGACACAACCTCTGCAGCAAGAAACACTTCCTGTTCAGGGGTGTTATAAAATCCATATTTTGGGTTGTTATTATCATTCCTTTCAGGGTATCAGGGCAAAAAAAAGAAATCCAGCTGTTGCTTGAGATGGTGTTCTGGCTTCTAACCCTGCGAGAGCAAAACCCCAAACAATCCCACAGAAAACCCAAGCCTCCGTCTCTCGCTGGACCGCCCCAGCGACGCGGCATGCTCTGCACTCTGCGAAGCGGCACAGCAGCAAACACTGATGCTCCTCCGTAAGCGGCTAAGCCCAAGAGGTACGTGTGCTATTTTAGCACCTCTTGGGATTGCTCTGAGAGATAACATAATTAATATTGTCTTGGTGACAGCTATTTACCTCGTCCCATGGGGAACAGCAACCTCTGCGTATGGAACCTGAATCCATTCGTGCTCGCTTCCTACAGCTCCAGGTGTCTCCTAACTGAAAGCTGCGTTTACAGGCAAAGCAGGTCAGTAACTCTTCTCAGTGAGCCAACCAGTATCTTAATCACTTGTGTTTAATAGGAAACAAATGACGGAGCCCTGATAAAGTTCACCATTATGCTTTTGAGGAAAAGAAAAGTGACTACAGAACAATCTGATAACGAGAGAATGTGCTTCCTGTGTAACTCAATATTTATAAACCTTCTCGGTAAGGGGGCAGAAAGGAAACCTTTTCAGCTGGCCGAAGTTAACATTCCAAACCCCATTTTAAAATGACGACAAAACCAGGACCCCAGCTGAAAACAGTGCTCATGGGAAAGACCCGCAGACACGGCCACAGCTCAAGCCCAGGCTGCCCCCGCTCCCGCGGCACGGGCTCTCCGGCCGCTGGCGGACACCACCACACCTTGCATGGCAGGGATCCACGCTCGGCCTCTCCCACAGCAGCGGGGGACACGGGGCGTCAGGGGGAGAAGACGGAGACAGCATTGTCCTGGTTGTGTTTCCCACCTTCGATGGAAAGCCTGGGTTTAACAGCCTCCTTCCAGCCCCACTAAACGAACAAGCGGCTCATAAGCATGAAGACGTGGGATTTCCACGCGAGAGGCTACACTTCCAGCCTTTCTGCACTAGGATTTTCAGTTATTTTCCATGCTTTTGTATATTTAATCCTCCTGAAGTGCAGGCAGTGATTGCCCTGCAGCCTGACTAGTGCCTCTAGAGCACAACTAGTTCTCAAACATAATAGCCTCAAGTCCAGCTATGTCAAGCACCTACCGCTCCAGCTGGTTTCATCGGGAGCCCCACATGCCAGCAAGCCCTTAAACAACCCCTTGAGAGAGGGGGGCGATAGGGATCCTAACAGAGGGGTTCCCTCTGCACAAAACGACACGTGCAGATCGTTTCTGGAGTAAGCGCTGGTTTCTAAGGCTTGCTGGTATGGAAGACTCTCGTGGGAGAATAACATGGGAGATGTGGAAGAGTGCCTACAGCGACAGTAAAAACAAATATAAATTATTTGTATTTCATGCCTAAAAAGGCAGTGTTCTCAATTATTAACAAAAAAGAAATGTTTAGCTCCCAGAAGCAGAGAAGCAAAGACAGGGGGAGAAAAAGAAGAAGGTGCATCTACTTTGCTTCATGTTTTCCACGTCAGTAAAAGACGAAGCAGTTTGCACTTTGCTGCCTTGGCTTCAGGTATCCAGCAAAATACTTCTGAGGTGCTTTTAAAGTGTATTAATAAAAATAATAAATCCAACACATCCCTTGGCTTTTCAGCAGTGCCCTCTACTTAAGGACCCCAAAGCATTTCTCAAACAAAAACAGCAAAAGATTTTCCAGCTGAAAGATGAATTTTGCCCTCACATAAATCAGTGTGACTTTTACAGCCCTGTAGAGACACTCCACACGTACAACTGGGAAAAGAAATTATCACAGGTGGTTTAAATGCACGGCTTTAATTAGAAAAAACAAAACCAGACGCATTCTTCTTGGAAAGGTTTCCATTTGATATTGTCAGAGGACTGGAGGTAACTAGGACTGCTAGACGCTGGAGGGAAAAGCATTCCTCAGCTCCTTTTTACTCCGTTTGTTTTAAGCAGCTCAGCTCCACAGAGAGCGCACAGGGTGCTCTGTGTGTGCCGCGCACACGCAGGCGTGGTGTGCAGCCCCTCCACCGACTCCAGACTGCTGGTCACTTGTCAAGGGGCTGCCCACCACCGTCCTACTGCCGGGAGGAGACCAAGCAGCTGGAGAGAGCAAAAGGACCTGCGGAGAAAAAGGCTGACACTCATCCTTTTCCAGACACCAGAGAATCCAACAGCACCAGTATTCCACTACTCCCACCGCTCACAGGACAACCTGTTCAACCCTTGCTTTTCTGCAATGCCCACAAAAGCAGGACTGCTTTGTACAAGGCGATGCATGAACACAGCTCGTGTCCCCAAAGAGTTCCCAGCTCACGGGACAGCAGCCAGAGGCACCCCCCGTGACATCCTGAGCCTGTTGCTGTCGCTGGGGACGCTGCCTTTGCTTTCAGCAAGGGCTGGTATTTCATCCCCTGTGGCTCCAGAGGGTCACAACTTCCCCCCTCATCAACACAACTGCTTTCTAAGGAGGAACCATGTTTCAAAATGGGGTGGTATTACTGCAAAAACATTAAAAGTTGCCAGGAAAAATCAAGGACTGTAAATCCACTGTTGTCCAGAGCTGACTACAATTCAACTGGGTTTAATAAAAACATGAAGATGGAAAGAACGTTGAAGAGTAAGGGCAAGTCAGACCAGTTGTCCTCCTTCACTTTCACCCTTCTATCTCTCATCTTTGTCTTCCCCAGTTCTGCCCATTTCTACCACGTCAAGCTTTAACTACTTATTCCTATTTCCTGGGTTTGTCCTCTCTTCACCTCAGTACTCTTGTTGACTGTCAACACCCACCAGCCTTTGATGCCACCTCCCGTCTGACCTGTTGTAAGCTGGACTGCTACCCCTCCACACCCTGCTGACTTTTGAAAGCAACACAAGGACTAAGGGCCTGGAGCCTGTTGTTCTTCTCTTCCCTCATTTCAGGGAATGCCTCTAGGAGCAGGCTGCAAAGTCCTGTTCCCTCTCACTTGTTCTCTCTTCTCTGTGGTCCGTGAACCCTCAATTCTCATCTGCATGCTTGCACAGCTTCCACAGGCAGGAACCCTCACTATCAGCACCACCAGCCTAACCAGCCACCTGGTGTCGAGGACAAGGAGGCCTCCTGTTGGGATGAGGCAATGTCTCGTGTTTCCTGCGTGCACAGTCCAACCACTAGGATACGTGAGTACGGGAGTTCTGGAAACAGCTCCCAGCCTGTATTGAACAGTCCCTGCAGCAGGTTGTGCCTAAGCCCTACACGGTCCTGGCATAGGCCAAAACTGTGCCAAAAAATGTTTTAACATTTAAACAGTGTGGACAACTGCGTGCCAGTGCTCAGCCCTCCTGCCACAGCGATACCTGGTTCACTAGGATGATGTCCTCTGTGATACACAGAAGAAATCCTTTGTTGGTTGACTTGATCATGGCCAAAGTTACACCACCAGCTGCCACTAGGACTTGGCTTTGGCCGGAAGCTCCAGCTCACGCTGATGAGCCCACTCACATTTGGATGCCTTTCACCTGATGCTGACACAAGCACGCATCCATCACTGAAGAATGAAATACAAGCGATGCAGCCCGGCATTTGAGATCACCGGCCACAGGCCCCTTCACCCTCCTCGAGAGCTGACACACTAAGACAACAGAATAGAAGGAATTCACGACAATTTGCTCACGCAAAAAAGCCAAGAATAGGCCCTTAGTCTTGTCCTGACATCCAAGAGCGATACAACAGCAGATGTCTTTCATCTATATGACCTTTTCCACTAAGACAAAAGAGAGACAGGATATTAAATCACGGTTTAAGATTTTTATGACTCTTGGCAAGCATTTATTTATTATGGGTTGGTTTGTTTTGGGACTTTGTTTTCAGGCAAAGGAGTGTTATTTTTTTGCACTTTTCATAGAACTGCAACTGAAACACCATAAAAATGTCTGAGACAAATTTATTTTGGGAGATTCGCACATTTTCAAAGTCACGGGCTGACTCCCCTTCCACTGCTCAAACCAGGCTGTTTAAACCAGGACAACCATGTGACATGAAGACAACAATCCATTTTTCACCCGTAACAGTCATGGAAAACCTTGACGGCACGTGCCGTCACGTTAGGGGGACAGCAATTCCCTTAAACGCCGTATCTGGATCAGGAAACATGCTTGAAGGCTGTGGCCCATCCGATGCCAGTCCCTCAAAGACGATAGTGGAGAGCACACGGGGACAGCAGGACCCAGCACCAGAAAGGGGGGAGGAAGAGCAGACTAACGGCATTTGTCTCCCGAAGTCGCTGACAGTGAAGGGCACTGGAGAACGCCCTCCCCAGCACGCTCAGGTTCCCTTTCGGATGACTAGGCAGATGGGAGGACAGGGATGCGACTGGGAAAGATAACCCTGAGGAAAGGACGTTAACCTCGGACCCGGGGAGGAGTAGCGTGCTGCTCCGAGCACACAGCTCTCCCGTGACCTTTGGCGGAGTTGGGCCATGTAAACACCTGGTGAAACTAAGGGCTCCAGCTCACCACACCAACGGACTCAGGTGAGGTGGCTGAAGCAGACAGGGGTTTCTTCACCCAGCCCTTCTGCCAGGGGCCGTTACCCTCGGAGAGCGGAAGATTTCCTGGGCTGTGCTCCTAACTCACAGCCGCCGAAACTCCCAGTGTCGCTACAGGCTACAGACCGTGGCCGCAGGGGCACATCCCAGCCCACAGTACCCACCAGCTCCAGCAAGAGCCCTTCCGACCAGTTCCCAGCACACAAGAGGCACCCAGGGTCCCTCTGGTAATGACCCGTGTAAATACACTGCAGACTGAGAAACCCGAAAACCAGATGGAAATCTTCAGGGGAACATTCGTCCCCTCAGAAAATACCAATCAGCCGTAAGGAAATCTTTCTCAGATGTCTCAGTTCTGACAACTTTTTATTTTTAAAAGGAGAAAATTTAAAAGGTTTTCAATAAGGTTAAAATTGAGTTTTTTACTTTTGATTTCAAACTATTTTTATCCCTTTTAAAATACTGCATTATATCATAGTGAACAAAATGTAACTTTTGTTATCGTTTATTACGATATATTTATTACCAAATGAAACATACGGGCTGAGTACAAAGAGGTTTTCTCAGATTTTTCACAGCAAATCTGAAATGTTTGCATTCCCTTTGTCTTAGAATAGAAATACGTTTTCTTGGCTTTTGGGAGGAAAAAACAAACGAACAAGCAAACCCCCAAAGCAGGACAAAAGCAAAACTTCTGGCCCTCAAGACCTCCCTAAGGCCCTCAGCTCCCGCAGTCGCGAGGGCAGGTGAGGACAGGCTGGAACTCCGTGTGTTCTTTCTGAGAGACTAAAACACGACATGGGCCAAATACAACCACATGATACTTCCAAAACGAGAACACATATGGCTGAGCGCTTCTGAAAAGTCAAAATCTGCTCGTGCTGAAATCAATGGGCGTTTTACTCCTGACTCCTGAGAGGGAAGGTTAAGTCAACACTGGGTAAGACGGGAAAATCCCAAACAGAGATCGAGCACAGCGTTCCCCCAAAGATTATTCATGAAGTGCGTGTAGACGTCACAAGAACACAGAAGGTGCTACAGAGCTGTTATTTTTAAGCTGAGGGTGAGAAAATAGGCAGTGAAGTGTAGAGCACAACTTCTTCCACTGCTTTGTCACCATTCTTGGTGAGGAGCACAGGGAAATCATTTTAAAGAGAAGAGAAAAAAAATCTGCAGTTACCTCTGTTTCTTCAGTCCAGAATAGACTTAATTTTTAATTTCATGTGAATTTTGACAGGGTTTTTTAATGCTTCTGAATTTTCTGAAACTATTTCTTTCCACCCAAGAATACTTTTTTAAACTACCTAGAAGTCACCAGAAGATATTTTCCAGTCCCCACCTTGTACAGAATTTAAATCAGGTCCTAGCTGCCTGCAATGCTGTTGCAGAATTGGATACTGCTGCTGCAAAGAGCAGCCAGAGGCAGACAGTGACGTGGATCCCAGGGAGCATCTGTGCACAAAGGAGGAGACCAGTTCTAACCACCATCATCGCAGGACTGTAATCCACAAACCCAGACGTGAGCCGTTGTCAGTGTAGGAGCATAATTTATCCCTTGCAGTCAGACCCAAGATGGATATCCCACAGGGCACCAAACACATCACCACTCCCGGTTTAGAAGGCTTAGCAAGACCACCTATGATGTACGAAAGAGGACTAGCAGCAGGCAGTCCGAGCCATCCTACGGCTTTCACAGAGGGCTGCACTCCAGTTAGCAGCGTGCTCTCGTTGTGCACGGGGTCAAAAATGCTGCTGCATAAATGACAACAGAGCAGCATCTTGGGCTTTGAATACCACACCTGTCATAGGCTTCAAATCTCCCACCAACATGTATACCCTCACACACGCAAACGTTCAGAGTTTGTCACTTCACTCACCACAGAAAACACAAACAATAAAAACGTGGGAATTCAACGCGAGGACCTTAGGTTAGTTTTGAACCTCACTGACGGCACTCAGGAGCAGCCCTGTCTCGATTACTCCCGACAGTTTCCATGGCTCACCCGTCTGACAGTTAACCCAGGAGGAAAAACCCAGCAACATCTGTCTGTATCCCATCTCAGAATCACAGCCACCGTCTCACCAAATGCACCAGCGCTTCGCAGGTCGTAAGGCACAGAGCCTGACCCTACAGCCCGGCCTTTCCTTCGCCCTCTGCTCGGTGACATTCCCCAAGCACCACCCCGCCCTTCCCCGTCGCTGCACTTCCCATCCCACGCTGACCAGCCTCAGCTGCCTGGTTTGTCAAGCTGGACAAACGCGGCCGCTCAGTGTGGTTTGGCCAAGGGGTAAAACACATCATAAAGAGTTTTGGTTTTGTTTAGCCCAGCGGTCCCAAGCGCAACTGCAACACCTGCGACGATTAGGGCTTGTGGAGAACACACATCGTTACAGCTTCACCCTTGGGCATCCACCAACAGAGAGATTTGCTTTTCTAATTGGCTCAGTATTTTGAGAAGGTAACTGGTGGATAATAACAGCCTCGGCAGCAACATGAGACAGGATGAAAGCAAGACAAACCACCCATTTACACTCCAGGCTTCACGGTGCGAGCCACGCGCTGACTGACATCCAACCCCAGGAGGAAACTGTCCTGCAGAAGACACCCCGCCCCACAGTGCCACGGGGAGTGCCCAGGGACACCTTTTTTGGCTTTGGTCACCTCATTTGGCTTTTGGCTTCGGCAAACCATGGAGTATTTCTGTACAACTCCAAACCTCATTTGGAGAGCGATAAGTTTCCCGCAGAGTTAGGAACTCACTTCCTTTATTGCGAAGAAGAAACAAACAGTTCTTTGAGGGAAGTAGCAGTATTTCATTTGCATGAGCTGAACATTATTCCAAAGTTTATGCTACGTAAAATGCTAATTTCTGCAAAGCACTTCCTCAACAAAAGCAGCTTTATAAATGGAATTCGATAGAAACAAATCTAATATTTTCTTCAGAGATTCTTGAACCTATATACTTGGTCCTCTCAAATACAAGAAAAAAAATCTAAACAGCAACATCCATCACAAGGTTTAACACAACCAGTCACACTTAGCACCTGACAATTTAACCATGCAGAGTGCCTTCTACTCATAAAAGCTGCAGGAAATGTAACGCAGTCTATAAATACCGCTGAAGGCACCGATGGCCGAGCTGAGAGTTTGACCTCTCGCTCTCTGATTTAACTGCCCTGGGTTGCGAGCACAGTGTGCCGCAGCCACTGACTGCTGCGCGGCTTCAGCGCTGACAGATGTCCCTTCCAAACCCGTACAGGGGGATGAGCGAAACGCCTCCACACCATTCATAGCTGTCAAACAGCACATTTTTAAACGCAACCGAGAGTCACAGCCTTCTACAGCCTGCTGATAACAGCTCCAAATGCCTCTCCTGCAAGCAGTCTTCCTTTTATTTTTCTACGCACGCCGTTGTTTCAAGTCTCCTTGCTTTTGTGCAAAAGCGTAGATCCTTCTCGCCTCAATGCCAGGGACATAATTCTCCTGCTTGCAGGGCGGAGTGTGACCTCAGTCTTCTGCTCTCCCCGAAAGAGCGTATCTTCCATTGACGTCAAGGGCTCTGCTCGCGGGGGAGGGAGATAAGCATACTGGAGGCAAGGGCTGCTCTGTGAATGAGGATGGAGACTTCTGCGTACAAGCCTCTCTCAGTCTCCTCTCTTGATTAAAGTTGGTGAGATTATTACACAAATTCAGCTGCTGAATCTTGGCCTCACGCAGGGCTCTCTGCTGCTAACCTGCACCGATTGCTCGGGCAAGACGAAAACCACCATTACCGGATGTAAAAAGGGTTGTGTCGGAGGGGAGTCACTGACAGGTCACTGCATGGCATGTCACTCCTGTGAGACCTAAGGAGCTCTCCAAAAACCTACATCCTGCTTGCAGGACAGAATTTAAGCAGTATGAACCTGTGGGTTAAATTGGGGGGGGGGGGGGGAGGGGATAAACCACGTCCACCATCTTT
>NW_010417147.1:3956-10486 GCF_000710305.1 Buceros rhinoceros silvestris | reverse complement strand
GGGGGGGAAGGTTGACATCCAGTCTCACTCATTTCTTTCCTGAGAGAAAAAAGATGTCTATGGGGCTCAGGACAGACCCGCAGACGAGCTCTTCAAGAGCCAGTAACCTAAGCACGTAGCGCAGCACGGGGCAGAGCAGGCATGCTGCGGGGGCTCCCAGGACCGGAGCTGCACCAGCTAAGAGCCCCTGCTGATTAGCCTGGGCCCAACGCCACCCTGATGTGGCACTGCTGTTTAGAACCTGCAGCAAACTGGTCCATGCGGGGTTAGGGATCTTTACATCGTGCTGTGCTCCATGTCCGGTCGTGCCCAAAGTCAGCAAAGGGACAGCAGCCTCGCCTGCCAGCGCATCTCCCTCTGCAGCGGAGTTTCTCAGCCTTGCTCTGTCTGCTCCTGGTTCCTCTGGGACCCAAGAACTGGGAGATGGCCTTAAGCTGCCCTGTTTAGACATACCCCAGCACCCTGAGAAACACACCCAGAGAATACAGCAGTCTGCCAAGAAAAGCTGCTTACTATAAATACCATCACAGCAGCAGCAGACCAATGGCATGGTCTGATGACTCCATGGTGCATGGAGTGCACCACGGAATGCATGGTTTAACCAGGATTAGCGACAGTGAAGATAGGTGTAAGCTTTGCCATACTCTCTCGCACAACGCTGTTTCACACTCACTTCTGTGCTGCTCTGTCCAGGTATGTTCTATCTTCCCTTCATCATGTGCTGGCTCCACAGCCATTGCAGCTGTAAAGAAACAGGGGTTGCGCACCACCAGCGAGGTCTGCTTGCAGGAGACAACATCGGTTTGAGAAAAGGCATGTACAATACCTAAATGCCAGGTTTCTGTAGCAAAAGGCGGAGGGAAGGGAATGCTGATGGTCTGCCAGGGATTTTCATGGCTGGACTGCTATATCTGGCACAACATTGTACTAGAAACTTCTGTACATGAGGCTTGGGTGGAGCCTCTGGAGAAAGCGATGCCGGTCTGTGTAGATGATGCATCACATTACAGAATTTAAGAAATATTTGTGACTGCGCACTTAAAGCCTGAGCGAGGAGGTGTAGACAGAAGGTGAACCTTCAGCCTGACCTCTCGGACCTTCTGATGTCACATACCAGCACAGGTAAGCTCATGTGCACTGCCCAAGGCTCTGAGGTTTATGGGTTCATTCCAAAAAGCAGAGAGAAAAAGCTTTGTTTAGACAAAAGGTAAACATTGTGAATGAACTAGGCACGGACAGAGACTTTGAAAGGCGCTTACCAGCTCTGCCCACTTCAGCGTCAAAGCTCTTCAGAAATGTTTCGGCTTTGCCTTGGAAGGAACCACCTGAAAGCCTCCTCCTTTCCTGCTTCCCTCCAGCCTCGACAGACTGGAGCAGGTATGAGAGAACACGAGAGAAGATGATCAGCTCTGACAGACATACGACAGTGCTGATGGGGTTGTCAGATGATTCACATACCCAGCTGCAAGTTACGGTTTCCCAGCCCTGATCACAACATTAGTTCATTCTTTCTGCTTGAGACTTCAGAAACCAGCATTCGAAACTGCCTGCTGAAGTGTTTAATATGAAGCTGGGGAAGAGGCAAATGAGAGATCATATCCTGAAGCACAAAACCTCATTTTCATTTTCTTACTCTTCCTTTGCAAACCCACAAACTTTATAAATTGCGATAGTACCAAGGTTTTTCAAAAATCTTCCTTCAGAAATACAACTCCCTGCCAAAAAGCTGCAGCAGTGAGTTCCCCAGGTTGACTGACCCGATGTTACAATTTTTTTCAAACATGAAATATTGTTTTATTCTTTTTGGCATACTGGAATATGTTTAGAAGGCCGAAACAACAAGAAAAGATGTGATGCTAAAGCTTTAGTCTGATTCTATGCAGTATTTTTTTTTTCTTTTCTAGTTACAACTTTTTTTAAAACAGGGCACATATGAATTTCCAAAATACTCCGATCAATAAGATTAAGGCATTTCCTCCAGTTCTCCTTTTTTTCTTCCTCCCCTTAGGACTTCACATAAATTACTGGTTGTCTAGATGCCAGGGGTAATCAAGAATTAAAATCCAGAGCCATCCAAAACATCCTCAAGACTGTAGACTGACACTGTGGTTTCTGACAGCGACCACACTTTCATCTTGTTGGGACGCCCTTGAAAAAAGCTACTGCCGTTGGAAGCAAAACCTGCGCCCAATTCACGGAATACATGAATGCAATGTCAACCCCCCCCAGGCCAAGAAATTCCACAGACACCGCACGGATTAGCTGTGATAACATCTTCTCCCATAATACTGAACAGCGGCAGAAATAAAAGATGAGTGTTTTTCACTTTTCAGAACCCGGGGCCAGCCCAACCCCTGAATTCGGGCAGTGTGTGTCCCGCTGCCCGCCTCAGAGTGCGAAAATCTACCTCCTGTACGGAGACCTTAGGAGGGCACAAAGCCTTCACCGCAGGACGCTCACTCTCTACGACTTCGCTCTTCTTGCAGCTCAGCCATTACAGACCTTTGCTTCAGGCACACTTCAGCAGAGCAGCCCTCTCTGATTTGCTCCTCGGGATGGGACCCACACAGCGCAGATCCAGGGAGGGGATGCTTTGTACCCACCCATCTCAGCATGGTCCCCCCCTCAGGCACAGGCGAGATCCTGTTTCCCAAGAACATGACAGATGCAGACAGTGATAGCTACAGGGGACAAGGTGTCAAATGGGTTCCTTGTGGATCTAACGAAATCCCATAAATAACTTGATTCACTGGGTGACATTTTTTTATATTCTGGTTCTCTTTGCATTGCAAGCACTGCAGCTCTCGGCAGCGTAGCGATGTTCCTCCCAGGGCTTCCCCAGCTTCTCTCCTGACACGCTGTTAGAGCCGTGAGATGTGGCTGCTGCAAAGAGAAGGCCACGTTTGAACAGCCGCTACGCAGAAGACAAGGTTTCAGAGGGCAGAGCTGGCCACCCCACCCTGCCCAGGTGCTAGCAGGTATTGATCAAGAAAATCCTCCCTGTGCACCACAGGAAGTCCTCAGGCCCCCACGAGCCAGGTGTTTAAATTCAGACTCATTGTCTCCTGTTGCCATAAATCAAAGAGTGAAGTGTAGCGCTGTGCAGCCAAGAAACAACTGTCTCGGGAAGTGAGAATGTAACACTTCAAGGCGTACCTGCATGTGTTAGGTATTTCCAAGAACTCTCTCAACCCACCTTGACCAGGACACCCAGAAAAGCATGACCCTTCCAATACTACCAAGAAGGTGGGACACAGCCACTGGGATGACCTCCAAAGCACCCTGCTGCAACACGTTGGTGAGTGCCCTGGTTCAAAAAGGCAAGGGCAGATATTCAGTATTGAAGGTGGTGTCTCTGTGGGAAAGCACAGCTCAAAGCTCAAAGCAAAAGCCAGACTACCAGTCTGCTGCAGGCCTGCCCAAGGGCTGGCCTTGCAGATGACAAGTGCCCCTCCCACATCCTTTGGGCTTGCTTCAGTGGACAATGCCTGAAGGACCAGTTCAGAGGCGCACGTCTACAACCCCTCAGCTGAGGTACCCTTCCCTAGGCACACAAGTGGGCTTCTCATGGCACGTTTGTGCAAAACCCTGCAGGGCAATGTAACTGCACTCCCACTAATTTCTTGATCATCATTTATTACCATCTTGTGTCCCATCTTGTAGAGAGCTCTTCGTATCCCATAGTCAGGATGTTGGTCAGCCAAACGAGGAAGCCTCCAAGTCGCCATAATCTATCCTTGTCTGAGACTCTCCTGAATGCCCTGACGCAAACCCAAGGAGGCCCATTTGAAGAACAAACGTGGTCTTATTCGTTACCAAACGTGGAGATGACTCGATGTATCATATTCATCTCAGGTGCTGTTCTCGCCTTGGTCAAGTGACGGTCAGGGTGGGCTCACCCCCAGCCTGCCCTGGTCTGGGATGTGGGTACTGCACACAGACAAAAGGGAAGCTGAAAGCTCTCCAGGGCTCTGTTCACGGGTTTTTTTAAGCAGCAGTGTCCCCTCCTTTCCCAGAAGCTCCCAGGAATTTTCCACACTCTGTTGATCTCTTCACACACACTCAGCCAGGCCAGAGCAGCTCACTACAGCCAGATGCAAGGGCGACTTCCCGAAGCAAGCTCAAAGAACCCAGTGAAGAACTTATGAGAGTTCCCCCTGCAGCCCAGATAAACCAGGTGGGAGAAGCAGCAGCTTGCCCAGCCGCTGCTGGACAGCCGCAAGTTCAGACAGACACAAGATGGGCCACAGCCACAGAAGACTGGGAAGGAGAGCTGCGCTTCCAGCCCCAGGTGCGAGCTCTTTCCCCACAAAACAGGTTTCAGGTTCCTCAGGGCTTTTCTGGCAGCCTCTGCTGAGGCACACTGGTGAGAACAGCAAGGTGCCTGAGCAGGAGCTGGCTCCTGTCCCCGGTCAGCTGTGCCACCACAGATGTGACTGCTTGTCTCAGACAGCACCTTGTCCACAGCACAGGCCGGCAACGGCCCTTCCTGCACAGGAACGCAGCAAATGTGTATCACCCCTTGGCCAGACAGCTCTCCAGCCCTCCCCAGGCTGGGACAGATTTGGCAATAGGGGGTTTTCAAACATGGACTCAAGGAACCGATAAAGCCTTAGTTCTGAAACGGCAGGATGGATGAACACAGTGGACCTCCTCCGGGGAGCTTTCGGGCTGCTTATGAAGAAGGGAAGCATGAGGAGCAAAGAAGGACCAGCTTGGCGTGTTAAAACTGCCCAGGGATTTGTCTCCTTAGGCAGGACAATGGGGTTACCCCACAGAGGTGACGGGGGTTGTTTTGAAGGGAAATGCTGTTGGAATACAAAGGGCACCAGACTGAGGACGACAGGCCGCTGGGCTGCTCCTCACAGTGTCTCTGGGAAGGAACAGTGCTTTGTCTGTTGATAAGCCTAAGGAACAAAGCGGTGCTCCCACATGAAAAGGTCAAGCGCTGACAAGCTGCAGCTAGTGCCCCAGCTCCCCCCCCAGGTCTGTTTTCATCACTGGGGCTGGGGGGAAAACGGGTGCTTTGCGCTGTGCTGAATCAGCTCAGCCTCTGCTGGCAGATGCAGCGCCTCAAGGAGATCGTCTGGCTGCTGGTGCCCCATGTAGATGTAGGCAGCAAGAACACATCCCAGACAAAGGTAACATTTTTCTCTTGTAGCGCTGCCTTCAACACCTGCTGAGATTTCAGCATCACATTTCTGAACCACTTCAGGAGAGCCCACGCACCAGAACGAATACACAGTCACAAGGAAAGGGCTACAAGCACTTCATACACTGAGACTTGCGTAGTACGGTCATTGTGTGCGGTGACTTCGGCACTGCGAAGTTTAAATCTCGGTGACAAGGAGGGGATGCGGGCTCTCTGCCCACAGAGGCACTTTGAAAATGTTGCCCAAAGCCTCGAAGCTTACTCTTCAGAGGACTGGATGAGTCAGGGCCATCAGTGCCGACACACAACACCTTCACCAGTATAAAGCCACCTCAGACTGGCAGACCATGGTTTTAATGCAGAGAGCCTCCTGCTATCGTCTCAGTGTAATTTAGAAAAACCCAGGTGCTAACTTCAGCGCTCATAAAAGTCTTATTCAATGACCAAAAGTGTTATTTTGAAGTAAAGAGGAGACATCATGAGGACGCTCCATAGAAACCACCTTAAACAGGCTTGGAGAACAGGATTATCTATTGAAACCAGCTAGGCGGTACTTGTGGTGCTCCTGGCGTGTCCTTCTTGGCCATGCTCTGGTCTTGCCAGGACCACCACCACCCTTTACGAGCCCACTCACGCAGCAGAAAGGGGAGGGAGGTTTTACCATTACACCTCCAGAGCAGATTTACACAGAACGACTGAAGAGAAAGAGAAAATTCTTCCTGACTCTCTCCTGAAAACACTCACTGACTGGTAAAGCACTAAAAAGCAAAAAACTCTGATGTGCCAGTGGCAGGAATTAAAGGCGGCCAAAGAGAAAGAAAACATCTAAAAAGCAGGGAATAGTGCTAGGGGAAGGAGACAGATCCTTTACAAAGACAGTGGCAGGCAAATTAGAGAAAGAACATAGAGGCGGATGTTAGAAAAATACAATGTTCCTGTGGGTGTTATCACTTACCAGCCATTCTTGCGCATAAACTACGTTTTTTATCAACATACAGAATTGAAAAAGAATGACTGATCTGTAATTAACAGAAATAAAGGCCTGGTCCAGATCCGAGGCTGGAACAACCTTCTTGCAAAAGTGAATTTTGCTGAAACATCAGCACTACATAGGGCAGGGCTGCTGCAGGAAGAGGGCAAATCCAGAACAATTGGACCAGTCTGCCCACTGAGAGCCTCCCAGCTGGGGACCCCATTTAATAAGCTATTTAAAATCCTATTTAACAAGCCATTTAACAACAATATGACCCCACCGAAGGGAAATCCTGGGGGAACCATTTTGCATACTTGATATGGGCATCTTTTGCATATCCTGCTGCCAAAGTTTCCCTCTCCACCCTCCTTCCTGCAGCTCACTGAGGAAAGACATCTCATGGTA
>NW_010417147.1:0-3808 GCF_000710305.1 Buceros rhinoceros silvestris | reverse complement strand
TAGCCACAGACGTGGAATTGCGCTGACAGCTTCTCACCCTGCTCCCGCACCAGCACAAACCCACACTCCATCCGAGGAAGGTGTCTGCTCTAGAGCAGCCTGCAGCCTCACAGGGCTATCTATTCTGGTAGTCATCAACCAAACAATCATTGTTTGGGTTGGAAAAGACCTTTAAGATCATCAAGTCCAGCCGCTAACTCTGCACTGCCAATTCACCATGAAAACACGGGGATGGTGACTCAACCACCCCCCTGGGTTCTAAATGACAAACTGCAGCCCTAGGCACTCTCAGCTCCAGATGACACCATCACTGCAGCAGCACCCTGTCTACAGCACGCCTTTAATTTCCGTGCCGACTTCGCCTCTACTACACCGTCTTCTCCCTCCTCCTCCTGTCTTCATCCCCAACCTGCGCCAGCCGATGGAGAGCCAGGAATGCAGGCAAAGCTACCACCCCCTTCAGTGGGCTGATTCTTTAAAGCAACTAGAACAACAAAGGGCAGCAATTTATCAGGCAAATATCAGCTGTCAAGAAAAGCAAACGAAAATCATTTCTCTGCTGACTGTTCCTTTCACGGCTGCTGTGCAATTGTCTTGTTGATTCCCACAGCTGGATGCTGTAGCTTTCTCCTTGGCATGGGTAATTGAAAGTGATGCTAGAACAACTCGAGTAAATTGAAACCGATTTCCTCAGCTGTGTATGTGTGTCAGCGACACACGGGTCTTTTTTTCCTCCCTTCCTATTGTCCACCAGCATGTTCTCCAGCCCAGCAGCTGTGGACATTTGGCTTGATGGCACATTTTCCCACTGGGCAATGATGCTTTCATTAAACCCAAGTGTTCCAGGAGAAGGTACACAATTTGTCAATATTTTTGCTAAAAACGATCAAAACAATCCAGACTGGACTGCTCTGGAATACTGCAACCTGATAAGGTCAAAATGCATCATCTTAACTCCATCATTTAGATTTCTACGTTATTTTAAAGTCATATAACTGAATGCCAGCCGATACAGATGGAAAGCTAAATACTTCAGTCTCATCCAAATATTTCTCTGAAATACTAACCCACGGCAAAATGTGAGAGAAGAGAAACCTTTCCTAAAGAGAAATTGCACAACTGGTGTCCATGGGAAATTTTCACAGCTTTCAGTATTTGTTCTAATTGGAATCTCACTTGATTCAATACTGCCATAGAACAGGATTTCCGTGTCGCAAGCAGATCACAGCAGCCTGCAGGTCCCGAGCGTGGGATGACTGGACAGGGACATTTGCAGAACGGATAGCTGAAGAAACCTCGCCTGCTGCCTTCACAAATAGACACAAAACTTCATTGCTTCAAGGCAAAGAAGAATGGATGGACTCTTTGGGTGGTTCTGGGCTCTGCTGCAACAAACTTGCCTGGTGCCTTCCTGCTCCCATCCTTCACTCGCCTCCTCGTCCCACTCCTCCTCCACCCTTCCCTTTTCCGAGTGCCCTGCGTTTAACTGGGCGCGCCTTGCATCAGCTTTCACTTCTAATTTCACCATTCCACATCCATTTTACAAATTCTCTACATCTTCAGGAGACGCTCTCTAACCCTCCAGAAGATACTGGCAGTCTCTCTAACTGCTGTGCAAAACTTTGAAGAATTTTCATTTGAAATAGATTTACAGGCACCTGCCTCCTGCTCCACTGACCTGCAGTGCCTCCATTCTCTTCGCCGTGTTTTGTGAGTGCATGCACTGGGGCGGGTGAAGGAAAGCTAAGCTGTGGACTTCTCATACGGCAGCATCAAGAGTCTAGAGTCCTAGGGGGTCCTTCCAGACATTCGTCAGGTATGAAAATTTTTCTTACAACTGATCTTTAAACAAGTAATAGCTGTGTTTAAAACAACAAGTAAACAAGCCACCAATTGTTTTGGTGCACCTGAGCAAACAAGTGGAGCATAGCCTAGATAAAAAAAAAATTAATTACAGTATTAAAAAAGGCGTTATCAACTACATACAGCAACTGGAGAAATTACAGCTCATGAATATGCTAATTACCTGACAAAACCTTTCTGTAAACGCTTCAGTAATTTTCAGAGATAAACCTTGAATGACCTGCCTCTTCCATTTGCAGTTTTATTTGTTGATAAATATCCAGTGCTCTCCACCTTATTTTTGGGAAATTTTTTTAATGCAGTCAGCACTGAAAAGCATTTCTTGTCGATGAAACGCATTCAACGCACCTAAGGTTCTCCTCCTGCATTAAAGGGCGTTTTGAAGCCTGAATTTTTACCTCCTTTTAAAATTCAACATCGTAAGTAAAGACAAGTCTCCTCAGGTCTCAACATCTGGCTGTCCACGATGTAGCAAAAGTTGTAAAACCAAACACAAATGAGACACTGAAATTTTATGGCCCTCTAGGACAAAACCTGGACAAGCAAAGACCTCAGGGAATTTTAAGCAGCTGCACTCATGTTTCCCCACTGACTACGGTAGGAGCTTCACCATTCTGCTCATCTGAAAGAGGGAGGAAAACTAAAGGCAGGGTTGATGATCTTTAAGGTCTCTTCCAACCAGATGGTTCTATGATTCTAATATCCAGTGTCACAGGTCTGCTCAAACACTTTGCTAAGGCACTTCAGATTGTCTCGAAGATGAGCATCAGGCTGCTCTTGGCGAGGAGACATGCTTTGAAGCTGTGAGATGACTGTCCACTGCAGTCAATGGGAAGCCTTCAATCGCTTTGAAAGGAGACTGGTTCCTCCCTGATCTGCTCGCCCACAGAGTCCCAGCACTGTTGTCAAGCGCCGTATGTCCTAGTCTGCTACCTAGGAGGATGCAGATAGTCTACACAATATCGCAGAATCACTTGGTTGGAGGAGACCTTTAAGATCATCAAGACCAACCGTTCCCCCTGCACTGCCAGGGTCCCTACACCATGTCCCTCAGCACCACAGCCACACGGCTGTGAAACCCCTCCAGGGATGGCGACTCCACCACCTCCCTGGCAGCTGGTTCCAACTCTTAACAACCCTCTGTGGAAATAAGTTTTTCCTGATGTCCAAGCTAAATTTCCCCTGACACCACTTAACACTATTCCCTCTCGTCCTGTTATTCGTAACATGGGAGAAGAGACCAACCCCCACCTCACTACAACCTCCTTTCAGGTGGTTTTAGAGAGCCATAAGTTCTCCCCTGGGCCTCCTTTTCTCCAGGCTAAACACCCCCAGCTCCCTCAGCTGCTCCTCATAAGACAAGTTCTCTAAACCCTTCAGGAGCTTCGTTGCCCTTCTCTGAACCCACTCCAGCAGCTCAACGTCCTTCTTGCAGTGAGGGGCCCAAAACTGGACAGAGGACTCAAGGTGTGGCCTCACCAGTGCCCAATACAGGGGGACAATCCCTGCCCTGCTCCTGCTGGTCCCACCAGTGCTGGTACAAGCCAGGATGCCGTTGGCCTTCTTGGCCACCCGGGCACGCTGCTGGCTCATGTCCAATCAGCTGAACCAGCACCCCTAGGTCCTTTTCTGCTGGGCAGTTTCCAGCCACTCCTCCCCCAGCCTGTCATGCTGCAGGGGGTTGTTGTGGCCCAAGGGCAGGAGTTGGCTTTTGGTCTGGGTGTGTCCGAAGGGCAGGACCCAGCCCTCGGTCTTGCTCAATTTCATACAACTGGACTCAGCCCATCGATCCAGCCTGCCCAGACCCCTCTGTGGAGCCTCCCGACCTTCAGGCAGATCAACACACCCACCCAGAGTGATGTCATCTGCGAACAGACTGAGGGTGCTTCGATCCCCTCGTCCAGATCATTGATCAAGATGTTGAAGAAGACAGGCCCCAACACTG
>NW_010417146.1:18093-18894 GCF_000710305.1 Buceros rhinoceros silvestris | reverse complement strand
ACTTCTGTACTTTGAACATGCAAGAAAATAAAATGTATAGATAAAATATATGTACCGCAGTATTATCTCAACAGAGAAATATCAAACTTGATGAGCATTACAAGAAGCCTTTCTAAAAAGTATTAATTTGTCCATTTAAAACATTTTCCATTATTTTCTTAATAGAACCATATAATTGCTTCAGTTGGAAAATACCTTTAAGATCATCAACTGAACCAACTGTTCACCCTGCACTGCCTGGTCACCACTAAATCATGCCCCTCAGCACCACATCCACATGCATTTTAAATATCTCCAGGGATGGTGACTCCACCACCGCCCTGGGCAGCCTAGTCCAATGTTTGACAACCCTTTTGGTGAAGAAATTTTTTCTAATATCCAACCCAAAGCTTCCCTGGTGCAACTTGAGGCCATTTCCTCTTGTCATATCACTCATTACTTGGGAGAAGAGGCTGACCCCCCCACATCACTACATCCTCCTTACAGGCAGTTGTAAAGAGTGATAAGGTCACCTCTCAGCCTCCATTTTTCCAGACTAAACAACCCCAGTTATTCAGAAGCTCCTCATAAGGAGCTTATGCTCTAGACCCTTCAGCAGCTTAACACCAGTGTCAAGTGTCCCTTCTTTTGACACACTCCAGCACCTCAATGTCCTCTTATAGGGAGGGACCCAAAACTGAACACAGTACTCAAGGTGTGGCCTCACCAGTGCCAAGTACAGGGGGACAATCTCTTCTCTCCTCCTGCTGGCCACACTATTGCTGATACAAGCCAGGATGTTATTGGCCTTCTTGCCCACCC
>NW_010417146.1:0-17863 GCF_000710305.1 Buceros rhinoceros silvestris | reverse complement strand
CCAGCCACTCTTCCCCACTCTTCTGGTGGTGCAGGGGGTTGTTGTGACCCATGTGCAGGACCTAGCACTAGGTCTTATTAAACCTCATACCATTGGTTTCAGCCCATTGATCCAGCCTGTCCAGATCCCTCTGTAGAACCTCCTTACCCTCAAGCAGTTTGACACACCCACCTCTGATACAAGCCAGGATGTTATTGGCCTTCTTGCCCACCCGGGCACACTGCTGGCTTATGTTCCATCAGCTGTCGACCAGTAACCCCAGGTCTTTTTCTGCCGGGCAGCTCTCCAGCCACTCTTCCCCACTCTTCTGGTGTTGCAGGGGGTTGTTGTGACCCATGTGCAGGACCTAGCACTAGGTCTTATTAAACCTCATACCATTGGTTTCAGCCCATTGATCCAGCCTGTCCAGATCCCTCTGTAGAACCTCCTTACCCTCAAGCAGTTTGACACACCCACCTAACTCCTCGTCATCTGCAAACTTACTGAGGGTGCACTCAGTCCCCTCCAGATCATTGATAAAGATACTGAATGGAACTGTCCTCAATACTGAGCCCTGGGGAACAGCACGTACAAACAATCGCCAGCTGAACTTAACTCCATTCACTGCCACTCTCTGGGCTGGCCATCCAGCCAGGTTTTCATCCAGAGAAGAGCACACTCATCCAAACCATGAGCAGCCAGTTTCTGCAGGAGAATGCTGTGGGAAACAACGTGAAAGTCTGTACTAACATCTGGGTAGAAAACATCCACAGCTCTTCCCTCATCCACTAAACGGGTCACCTTGTCGTAGAATAAGATCAAGCTGGTCAAACAGGACCTACCTTTCAAAATTCCATGCTGGCTGGGCTTGATTACCTGCTTGTTCAGTACATGCTGCCTGATGGCACTCAAGGTGACCTTCTCCACAACCTTTCCTGTCACCGAGGTCAGGCTGACAGGCCTGTAGTTCCCTGTGTCCTCCTTCCAGCTCTTCTTGTAGATGGGTGTCACCTTTGCTAACTAATGAGTAATAAAGGTGAATCTTTGCAAAGGGTTTCCCAGCTCGGATCTTTATGTGTTCGCTGGGAATGGAGAAGAGACAGAAGAGGGGAAAAAACAGATGTAACATTTGAAAGATTGGCTCAGGACCCTGCAAAATGTGTTTGTAGTGAGTTCATTTTCTGCAGGTAGTCTAATCTTGCTGTGTCTCTAAGCAACAAGATCTATAATATGCGCTTGCACTAACACAGAGCAAATTGCCTCAAATGTGCATAAATTTTAAGCCAAATCTGCATCTTTATTTAGTGATTGCTTCATTATCAAAGTAAGTAGGGGAATAAATACTGTCATGGGTTTAAGATCCTTAAAAAGCTTATTATTTTTTGGTATCCATATCAGAATAATATCTAGGAATTTTTCATTCTGAGTTCAGACTAATTCTCAAAGTTACTGTGTGGCCAAGGTCTTCACCTGTAACAAATACCTATCTTTTTTTTATCAGAGGTCAGTAATAACCAATTGTGGAAACCTCTGGATTATCTGGAGTATTCCGTAGTGTTATAGTTTTTATGCAAAATATGCATTGTTTCCAATGCTTGTGATCTGTATGACACTAAAGGTTATAAACAAAATAATAATTGAAACATGAACTAAATCTAGAAATAAATCGGGTTGTATTATGCAAAAAAACACCCCTTTTGTGATTCCATTAGAAGCAGAGTTCTAAATTGCCACATGCAAACATGAAGTGTGTTACCTGCATTCTAGGTGTCTCCATCTGGAGCGGAATCCCACCCTAGGTATCTTTTCACAAGGACAGTAGAGAGCTGATGTTGTTGCCCCCACACTGCCATCTAGGAGTCTTTGGTACATCTTAGTGTTTGATCTATCCCTACCTGCCACTCCAAAATGCCCTGCATCACCTGTGTAGTATTTGACAAACCTCTTTAATCCTTTCAGACACCTATGGCATCTCAAAAAGCAGTGGATGCTTATGTGGAAGCAAGTGAATGGAGGATACTTTGTGTTTATAAATCCCTTTACAACATGAAAATGGCTCAGCAAGAACCTGGCACCTATAATTTTTCCTAGCACTGAGTAGCTTTAAGATCCAGTCCTTTTGGTTTTTTCCCTTCTTTTCTGGAATGTCTGGTTTTTACTTTCAGACAGTTTAAATGGTATTCATCTGACCTATTTCAGACATCTTCATCTGATCAGGTCTCATAAAATAATTTTACAGTCAAGGAAACTACAGCACATTTCTAGACTACAATTAAACTCATCTTAAAGCATGTGGCTAAAATAGGTCAGATGAATCACATGCCCCTTTCTCTTCATAGTCTACAATGTATGGCTAGCTCAGGTGTAGTTAGGTCAGATGAATCATGTAATACAGTATCCCTCAAGGACAAAGTTGGAGGGAGGAGTAACATTCCTTCTGAAGTGAGACTTTACCAGTGTCCGGGGTTGTCAGAAGTCAGAACAATTAATTCTGTTGACATATTTATATAAAGTATGGCTGTCATTTTCACATATTTACAAGTCTCAACATATGAAGAGTTTCACACACTGAGAAAATAGGTGTATGTTTATCAATACTTGACTGAGCACTTTTTGATCACCCAAGTATTTGAAACTGGATTGAATTATAAACAGGCAGTGCACAAACTTAGTCTTGAACATTTGCTGCAAAATTTATGTTGGCTTTACGTCTTTCTCTCATCTTTATGCTGAGCATGGAGAAACGGCAAGCATTTGATGCACCATAGAATGGATCAGCTAGACAATGACTTACTATGCAGAAAAACTACCACTGCAAGCTGCACACCTCGCATTAATTAATCATTACAAGAGACTTGAACTTACACAGTTGGTTTATACTAGAATAATAATTATTATTATCATATGTCCATTATATTTTTTTTCTGGTGTTAGGAGTCCTAAATCTAAATTTACTATATCCTCTAAACAAAGACTGGGAGTTGAATGAGGCCTTGCTGGGATGAATATTTTACTAAATCCTTGGTTCATAGAAGAATCCCCTTTTGCCTCAGTTCACCGAGTCTTTACTTAAACAAATACAATTCCTTGTGAAACTGGATTGTAAGATCAGTGGAATTGCGTGAGTTAAAAAGGACTGGCATAATCTGAAAGCCCAACAAACAGGAGGAGAAGGAAGAGTAGAAAGCAGGACTGATGTGGATGAGTAGGCTTCACTGTCAAACTGGCTTCAGTGTCAAGAAAATGATACATTTACTTCTAGTCAGCTAATAATTTCATACGGCCATGACAAAAGCACATCATGTTTCTAAAACACAAGGAGGTAAACAACCATGTGATGACACAAAATTCAAAACACCTTCCTGATGGAACTGAGGACTAAGACATCCGTAAAGAAGGAAAAGACATAGAGGACCGAATCTGAATATCCTTCATAGGCAGTTCTGAAGGGCTGTACAGGAGTTCAAATAAGTACCAGCTCTTGTGCAGCTTGAAGATTTAATATGGAAGAAGGTACACGCATAGCCTTAGCCAGAGGACTGTAAAGCATCTATAAGTTAGCCAGATGAAGGATGAGAGAAACCTTTAGAATGTAAATATTACACAAATGCATGTGCTCCTATATTTACATTAGAACTGTGTTTTATAGGCCTTTGTGGTGGTACTGTTTATCTTTGCTCATGTGCTTTCATAATGAGAAGCCTGCTCACTTTGGCAGCTCCCAGCTGAGTGACCCATCCCCTAAGCCTGGAACTTGCAAAAGTTGGACATGACAGTAATGGATCAAAGTTTAGTTATGTTTAATGCCTTGCTATTTCACATGAATTGAAAACAGAGAGACCCAGAAAATGAAGTTTCATAGAAAGGAAAGTAAGTGAGACAAAGTAACCTATGTTTTGCAGTAGTCAGGGAGGTAAGTATCTTTATTAAAAGTGATTTTGTGTGGCTTATGACTTTTTTCGCTCTATTTTTAAAGCACATCAGTGATTATTGTAACATGTTTTTTATTGTTGTACCTTAATGCATTCTGTATCATCTAAAACTATTGTATCTCTGGGAAAGTTACATATACTGCAATTTCTTTGCTATCTTGAATTTTACACCCTAGATTTTCCACAAAAAAAAACCCAGAACAAACCCAAAGAGAACAAAGAAAAGAAAACATTAAATAGGTATTCAAATGAAAGACAGTCTCTATAAAAAAGGACATCTTGAAATAAGCCAGCAGACCTCCCAGGAATGTTCTTTTACAAATATTGTCACAGTTGGAATGAATACCTCCTGCAGCATAAGCCTGCTACCATAACTGGTCTGACTTTGTTACAAGACGTCCCAATAGAAAAAAAAAAAGAGTAGCAACATTTCAACATTTTAAAGATATGCAATGACTCATAAGGGCTATACTCACTGACTATGACACAAACATCTAATGTTCTGAGTGTCTCTTCCTACAATCAGCACTTTAGTATTTTTTTTCTTTTTTTTTTTAAGAAGATCCTATTTCACTAGATCTTTTGTAAGGACATTTTAGAACTGGTTACATAGAAGCTGCCAAGACCCATATTTGCCAGTTCTTTGAACAGGGAAGCCTTCTCCCAAGTGACCTCTCTGGTTGCAGCTGGGACACCACCCCTCCACTTCGTTATTTTTCTTTTAGCATGCTTAAAGCCAAAAGCTGACTGAAAGTGTATACCTATAAAGAAGAAAAGCCATACAGGCTTGATCAAGAACCAATCTGTATGTTTACAGATGTCTACAAACACTTGACTTGTGACAGATCCTGTTAACTCTGGATGTCTGTAGTGCCACACATGGATCTCTAAGGCAAAAAGGGATTAAATGCCCTAACAGGCGTTACAGGGCTGCTAGAAACCCCAGCCTCTGATGAAGATTCAGAAGAAACCTGTACTAAAAAGGGTGACCGGATTTTTAAATAACTACTAAGAAAAATGATTACTAGTTTCTGACATAACCAGTGAGAAGACAGAATTCAGGAACTTTGCTTTTCTTCGAAAACTTTTTGCACAAGCCTGGGATACCCTACTTTCCATTAAAATTCCTATTTCATACAGATGTAGAGTTGTAAAATAATCACAACAGGACTGAATTTTGCTGGCCTTGACCGTGCTCCATCATGGCACGAGCTGTGACTGACAGCAGTCCACTGCCCTGGGCTCTGGCACTGGGGAGCTGGGGAGCTGTGCTGGGGGAGTGACACTCCACACTCTTGCCCCTGCCCAGCCCCCTGCTGCTCCCTAACACATCATTTGAAACACAGAAATTCCCAGCCCTTCCCAAGGTGTCTGCTGCAGAGAATGAGAGAGAATCTCAATACTCCATGTCCTTTGCACAGGGCAAAGCTGCAAGGGCAGCTTCAGTCACAGGAGCAGCCAGCCTGGCAGGCAGAGCTCTGCTCGTGTGTCTCAGAAATATGTTGATAGTTTGTGCCTCTCACATGGCGGAAGCAGAGTACCTATTTCTGCTTCCTGGAATGGACTTAATTAGTGAAATAAGGGTGTAGATGCTTGCTCTAAAATGGCAGCAACTTTAAGCAAAGGCTCAAATCAAGGCTGTAGGAAACAATACTTAGAAAGTGTTGAGGTGTCTGTGAAATAAATTGGGGATTTTGAGAACTGCTTTCCAGATCAGCCATCAAATTTCAGCCTCAGCCTCAATTTCCACAACTTGCATTCATCACTACAGGCATCACCTATATGTTTTGAGATGACAGCTGCTATAGAAAGGTAAATTTCTATAACTGTGTTGCAGTTTTGTCAAATACATTGTAGGATTTCGTCTTTCTCTTTCCTTCATATCATTGCTATAGCTGTCATTACTGCAGTGCTTAGCAGCTTATCCAGGCCACCACAGCCATTATACCTTACTGAAATGCATAGAGCACAGCACAGTCCTCCTGAGTCCGGCTGTGAATGGGAAAACAGGCATGAAGAATCACATTTTTCCTTACTGCGTGCAGGTAGTCTCTCTGTAATTAAAGCTATCAACCATTTTCTTCATCAGATTCCCCCTTGGCTCCCTGAAGTTCCACTCCCAAACTTCATTAAAACCCAATATCTGTGCAATGCTTTTCTGTGCAAGGTATATGAAGTCTCCCTCAAGAACAATTGCTTGTGAAGTGATGGGGTTTTGTTATGCTGTAGAATAGTCTTAATATTTCTGTATATTCACAAACACAATTTACTTTACACATACAAGTACTTCACAAGCAGTTTGAGCTGTATCAGCTTACGCTAACATAAACTGGCCATAGGACTACATAGATACTATGTACTGTAAACATTGTAAGACTTCAAAGATTAATTCTCATTATAAGAGGTTTTTTAGGTTCTATTGTATGCACAAGAAAAGGCTTCAGCCTCAAGGAAGGGAAATTGGAATGCTCAGGTTTATTTCAGCACATCTAATAAATATCACTATTCATCTTCATCTCTTACTTTACAACTTCATGGTTTGCATTTTCTGTATAAAACTCCTCTAGATTTGTTTGGGACTTGTCACAAACATTGCAATCTAAATGTTCAGTGCCAGCTAACTTTGTCTTCTATCAGTTTTTCAATGACAAGAACGTGCGCACATGTGTTTCCTGCTTGAGGTGAGGTTCGTATTTACAGGATATGGAAAGTTACCACGACAAAAGTAATGACTGTGTAGAAGGAAATTCACTTTCGTTAGCAGGCATCCTATTTACTCCTCTGTCACCTCCATGATATGCCGCATAGAATTTCAGACACCAAAGTTCTTTTGGTGAAAACTTCCTGCACAGAAAATGGAAACTCTGACAAAAAGCAACAATGCAAAAAAAAAAAAAAAGGCTAAGTTTACCCTGGAAAAAATATATCAGTTAGATCCTTCCCTCAGATACACCCATCCAGCTTCCACTGAGCCCACTGGTCACATATGAAACTGATACCAGAAGATGATACTGAATTATTTGGTTTAATAAGAAACTGTTGAAAAATAAACTCTTTTTTTTTTTTTTAAATCTACTCCATTCCACTAACTGAGAGGCCCAGCAATCTTCAAAACTGTTTTCCAAAACCTTTTAATTATAAGTAAAGCTTAATTCTTCTGGCAGTGGCCGAGGAAGGAATCCTGGTCAGCAGAAAAACATCCAGGGACATTGGACATTGATCCTCATCAGCAGTCTATAGGATTACTGCAGGATGGCGAAGGAAAGAAGTGAGTTTGCATTCATAAATCCTCAACAAATGGACCCAGAGACCAAATCACTGAGTTAGAGATACCACATTCAAGCCAGTGGCTGGATTCGCAGTGATTGGGAAACTGCAGGGCTGACTTAATACTCTGTCTACAGGCAGGCACCACAAGAACAAATCATTTAAAAGAAATAATATTCCATGCACTTAACACTACTACAAGCCCTCCACACTTAAAAACTGGGCTCCATGTGATTGCAGCTCAAAGCGCTAAAATTAGTATAAAAATTCCCATGAACTGGTGCAAAGATTTTTTTAAGTCTTTTTCTAGGGATTTTATAACAATATTGGGGAAAATTTTGTTTATTTGAGTTTTGCTAGAAATGGTTTTTTTATTTTAAAAATGGAATATTTTGGATGCTGATTTCACTCAAGATTATAATCACCTGCAACAGTTGTTTTGCAAAGGCTATAACACTAAAGTTTAAAGGGATGGAATTTGCCCACATGAAAAATTATATTCTGTGAAGCAAGATTTGACCATAAGTCAGCTCATATGAATGGCTGAATTGAGAGTCATGGAATAATATTCTTCTCTGCTCTATGATGCGTGAATTTAATTTTGCACAGTGACGCGGATCACTGAAAATGACCATGTCATGGCAGACCTTGCCACTGATTAAAAATCAGAATGCAAGTGAATTTGGGTACAAAAAACCTCAGAATCAGTTTAAAGATCTGAAGTTTTAGCTTTTGAGAAAAAAATGTGTGAATGGCTCACTGGTTACTAAAATAGACCGAGTGTTACAACAGCAAGAGCATGCAGGCGTTACTTGTGTAATAAAAATATGGGTGGCAACAGATTATATTGCTGTGAAGAGTAGATGAGGAGAGACGCCTACTGAAACCTGCTGCTGCCTTTGAACTTTAAAATTTTGACTTAATAAGCTCTGCACTGCTGCTGCTTAGCAGAGCTGTCACGAAGGGTAGATTTGTTTCACAGCAGAGTTTCTTCATTAAAAATCCTTAGCATTTCCATAAAGTCCTGATTCAGAAACAGAAGGAGGAGTTACACTGAACTTGACTGCTGACCTGACAGTGAGAATGGAGCTATTGTACCCAGAACTGAATATGCATATCTGTGCTTCTTCTCACTGAGCTTCACACGGCAGTTACCCTTGGAGAGAGAGGAGTCCTTGAGAGATCTGAAAGTTGCTGACTGCCAGACACTGAAAGCCTGAACCAGACCCTAAAGTCAGCAGGATTCATAGCCATTAAGAGGTTAAAACACAACTTCTAACCTTCTCCCTTTTTGCTCCATTTGCTGTAAGGTAATCAATGGACTGCAAGCTGTGTGCAGCAGCATGGCCCACGTTGTCATCTTCGTGCTATTCAGCAAACTGCAAGCTAGATGTTCTCAATTAATAGTAAAGATTGTCAGGGAAGCAGAGCTCAAAATGTTTATTTGGTACTGCATGAATTGAACCTGCTTGTTTGAACAGAACACTAATTACCTCACTGACTTTTCCATTAAGCCTCCTCTTTATACCGTGCTTTACTTGGTGGGAAGGAGTCAGTACAGTTCAGTGCAAAATGTGATAACAACTATTGCTTGGGAAGGAAAAACTATCACAGAACATTATGTGTTCATTGCATTGCTTTCCTTATTAACTGCTGAACTTCCAATATGAAGAAAATACCTGTAATCATTGGTTGCAGAAATAAAATACACAGAAAGGAAATTTATTCTCTCATCTAGAACCTCAGTAAATAGCAGCGCTCCTTTCTGCTCTGTATGCAGTACTACTTCTCAGATTTTAAACGAGTTTCGAACTCTATAATCAAGATAGATCTGCTTATAATTTGATTAGGTAATGATGTCAAGAAAGGATATTTTAGTTATTTTCTCCTCTGTCATCTTTAAGACATAGATGTTGCTTTATTCAGGAATTTTTTTAAGGCTTTTTCAATCTTCATCTATGGTTTTCTTCTGTCTTTGTTCTGATGGAAGCTGAGGCACAGTTATACATTTTCTTCTTAGGTCTGCACTGAGGCATACCTCTCAGTTCACAGCTCCTTTTAAAAGTGGTAAGAGCAGCAGTAAGCCATCTCTTGCAAGCAAAGAAATGCAGAAAATGCTTGGAAAGTCTTAAAGCAGAGAACATTCTTCACTCCTGTTAGAAGATCTATAAGGACATGAAAAAATCTTTTTATGAGTTTCATTTGTTTTATACAAATTTAATTGTTCTACAATTCAATGCTCATTTGTTCCTTCCAACAACTGAATGAAGATAATTTTTGTCACAGGAGAAATAGTTTTCTGTTGCCACCTATTAACAAGCTAGAAAAGACTGACTATCATGTGGTTACAGCAATATTTTGTTTTGCACCACAGTGACAAAGCTGAAATAACTGTACAAGGTAGAACTGCAGGATGTCTAACTGATGCACTGTTGCAAGAAGAAACATCAATGCAATGATACTCTCTGTCTGACTTCTAGAAACTTCTTGTCACTACTGGTAAGCGAGGAGCTCCTCTTCATCTCATTCTTTTGTGAGACTAAAAGCTCAAGGCAATATCGTATTGGAAGATGGCTTTGGTGGTTTTGGGGTAGATGAATCCCAGGAGATATAACAGGAGGGGGATGGGATTAGGAGAGGTGACATTATTGGATAAACAGAAAGTGGGATGGTATAAGATATTTATTTCCTATTCACAGCAACTGATGGGAAAAATGAGGCCAAGATTTATCTCTTTTAGGAGGGAACTAACAGCAGTTTTCTAATGTACATGAGGAGCTTATCAAGAAGACAGGACCAGACTCTTCAGTGATGTGTGGCAGGAGGAGGAGATACAGTGCATGTAGATTGAAAAAAGGCAGGTTCAAACTGGATGTAAGGAAGTCTTTTCAACACGAAGACAGTCAGCAGTAAAACAACTTGCCCAGAAAGGTTGTGCGGTTTCCATTCTTGGAGGTTTTCAAGACCCAACTGGATAAACACTGGAGTAGCACAGTCTGTTCTCACAAGTGACCCTGCTTTGAGCACGAGGTTGGACTAGAAATTGCCTGAGGTCCCTTCCAACATGAATTACTTTATGATACTGTGATCCTATGATTGTTCAATTTACTGTGGAAACTGGTCTTTTTCCATCCATATAAATGAACTTTCCGTTTATTCCTATCATTGACTCAGCAGTAATTACTGTTCATTATAAACATCTGCTTGACTGCTGACTATTGACTTTTCATAATTACTGCTGTATTTATCTTTCAGATTAGTAATATTTTATTTCACCTACATATAGACCTTGCAAGAAGAGCTGCGCGGTTATTTAGAGAACTCAGCAGAATGTGTTTGGCTTTGCTAGTCTAGATACGAGAACAGGCCCAGCTAGTTTACTACTATTAAGTACATTTACCTTTTTATAAGTAGTTTTAACATAATCTGGCAGGAGGATGGTATATGGGCTACAATTATTCTAACTCTAATAAGACAGGAAAAGAATAATGTACTTTGGGGAAGTGAGGAAAGCATTGTCTCAATGTTCCTAACACTCTGTTGCTGTGATTACCATCTAGACAAATGATAGTCTAAGCTTGGAATGCCTAGATTGTAGAGGACTTAAACTGTTCTCATGTTGGCACCATCTCAAAAGGAGTCTTCAACAGTGCAGTTACACTTAAATTTTCTTTGAACTTCTGACTAAAAAGAGAAGCACTCCTTTTTAAAGAGGTTCCATTCTTGATTTTTCAGATTATAGGGGGAAAAAATGGAATGTGGGGGGTTTTGTCAGATGATTATAACATCTAAGACTATTTTAAACTTATTTATTCTACTTATTTTCAAATAAAAACTGAAATAATAACAGAGAGGAGCCTGCCTTCTGCTGTCTTGCATGTAGTATAGGTCCTCTACAATTTGTGAAACATGGATAAAGTGAAAAAAGAACCCTGCAGGAAAAATCACTAGACTTACACCTAGTGATTTTTATATATCCCGAGATTTATTTTGACACGGCAAATAAAAGATAAATACAAATGAGTTTAATAAAATTTGTATCATGTGCTTTACAAAAAAGTTTTTTGCTATATCAGAAGAGCCAAATAATTGTAGAAGACAGAATCCGGTTCTGAATTCCTTAAATTTGCTGGGCACTAAGCACATGCACACTCCAGAAACAACCTGCCAGCCTCTCTCCACATTGTGCTGAAAGTTCTCACATTTACTCGTGTCTTCTGTTAGAGGTGACAAGGTAAGGATATTGCAATACCATTCAGTCAAAATGAGGTGACTCAGGAAAGATCTACTATTCAAACCATTTAATCTAACCTGTCTCCTTTTGACTATATTAGCAAATCATCCCAGCAAATCTTTGGAGACAATAACCACAGGTGAGAAGTTAACAGACAACTGGGAGGGGTAAAGTCCTTTACCAAGGCAGTGGAACTGAGAAGAAAACATCTGTTCATGTCTACAATAGTCTACAAAGTAGAGCCTGGACTCTGCAAATCTTTTCCAAATAGTCTATGCAAGACAGGGTACTATATCTTATTCGGTTTGATTTATTCCTTAAACAATCATGCTGCATACATAAAGCATGTGTTAAGTACAGTCCTTAAAGCTGTGAAGTTAAGATTTCAAGAATTAGGAACCATCGGAATCAACTTTTTAATATACGTTTCCTGTAGTCCAGCTGGGCACCTACTCTGCCTTCTGGCTGAGTCAGAAGCTATGTGTGTTGGCTTAAAAATATCAGGCATTTATGTATATGGAGTTTGCAAAAATCTCATAATGTATATGTACCGGGATCCACACCAACATTGTATGTGCAGTTCAAACCCTGGTTTTTCCTATTACAAAAGCTAAGAATCTAATTTAGCAACACAACCATTACTTTAACACACTTGAGTAATTTCCTGTACCAACTGTTCATCACTTCATACATCATGAAATTGGAGTCCTGACCTTTCAGTCAAACTTCAGTTTGATTACCATGAAGCAATGGGGCAAAATTTCATGGCTGAAATGTCCATTCTCATCAGCTATGTCCTCCTCTCCTTTGACAGAGCCTGTTGTACACAACGAAGTCTCTACTGGTTATCTCATAAAACACGTTCCGAATATAGTGTTGGTCAGTACCATGTATGAAGGTAAACCGAAAAAAGGGTCCGAGGCCATCTGAAAATGCCAATGGCTCAGGAGTTGCTTCAGAAACTGTTCAACCACTGTTGCTGTATGTACACTTAACTCTGTTACAAGGACAGGAAAAGTGACTGAGGACTGTTTCAGTTGTCCAGTTTGGATTTATTCTGGGTATAACTGAGTCCTAGTGGTCAGTAGTGGAATATTGTTGCCTTAAAGAGGAACAACAAGAGCTATCATGTTCACCGAGGACTAGCTAGTAGGGTTCTGGTTCAGTGTAAAGTTGTTGCTTTAGAAGGAACTGTATAGGCCTGGTTGTTAAAGAGTATTCAGTCCAGTGATTTTGATCCAGGCTGAAAGCTCTTGAAGAACTCAAGTAAAACAAAACAAAACAAAAAAAGGAATGAATTACTTTTTTAAACATTCTACACTTAGGAGGGTATTATACACAGTATGTTTCTATAAACAGAGCTTTTTCCCAGCTGAACTCCTTAGATCTCAAAACAAACAAAAAAAGGTTTTGATAATGATAAAATATACTGCAGATACACAAGTTTCTGTAAACCTTCTTCTACAGCAAATGCAAACAAATCGTTCACACATACCCACCAAAACCAGAAGACGCCTTTCCGAAAAATGTCCTTCCAATGATATTCACACACTGTATGATAGAAAACCCACATATAGCACTTAAACCTAGTGTTTAATGTAGATACTATCTTAGCCTATCAAGTTATGAAGTCACTGTGCATAGATGCAGTCAACGTTTGGAGACTCCTATTCCTCTTCCCTCCTTAAGTTCTAGGTGAGTTTGAGGGAAAATGCAGCATTTTCTACTCAGAAAATAACAACCGAGAAGCAGGGCTGTGTTGTAGGATAGCTTGGGTTGATACTGCTTTCTATTCTAGAGTAAAAGTATATGAATCATGTCAGATAAACGTTTTAGCTGGGTAGATACATTGAAGGAAATATTTAATAGATTATTAAAAAAATACATGACTCACATAGATACCTACTCATCTATCTATAGCTCTGAGAGATGGAAGTTATCCATCTTGAATTCTCATGATTCTTGCAGTATTGGTTACCTCATTTGCATAAAATGAATAGATTAAATTGTTATGAATCCAAAAATATACGGTTGCCAGGATACATCTTGCTAGATGCAAATGAAAATGGGTTTGTACCGACCAGCTTAAAATAGTTTGGTACTTAGACATTTTCTTATTAACATTAATAGTGATAAATGAAATATTACATATCCAGTGAGCTATTAAAATTATTACTATTTGTTTTGCAATAGGAACGTTATTTCAAGAAAATATGAACTAATCTTTGTACAATGTAATTCTACTGAAATACCCTGCAATTTCATTGTAGAAGCAGCATACAGGATGAATAAATATTCCATTTTTACTTCTTGATAAACTTTTGAGTTCAAAAGGTAAGTTTACTCTTAACTGTTTTACTATTTTCAGTACTGCAGCATTAACAACAAGCATCTATCAGTGTGTAGGAACATTATTGGCATGCTTTGTCCCTGTATATGTGGATAAGGTAGTTACAGTTGAGAACCATACCCAGAAAAAGTCCTAGGGTCTAACCACATCCCCATACAATTACAGAGCCAAAGTCCTATTATTTAATGTATATTATTCTGACTTGCTAAAAATAGACAAGAATATATTTTATTTTTATTTTAAGCAGTGTATTTTATAAATCTCAACTATTTTTAAGCTGGATGAATGCATATTGATATCTTTCAAAGACAACACCAGAAGCTTAGTCGTATCACTTTCCTGAGTCAAGTTGTTTAATTTGTGTAAGATGACAGCGAAAATGAGTCTGCATTGAATGCCTGATGGACATAATTAATGTATAAAACCGGGGGGCGGTTGTGTGCCATTCAAGGTGTGCACATGTATTTTAAAGCGGATTACATTTCCTATAGACTGACTTCCAAACAGGTAGATAAACGCAGGTCAGATTTCCAGCTGTACTCAGCTGAGACACCTGCATTTTTGGTGAGTGGTGCAGCTGCTCTGATCTGCTGTGGTTTGTCCCTCGTCAGCAAACAGCTGCCTTCCCATCCTTCTTCCAACATCACGCAGCAGCTGACACAAGGAATAAACTGGGGGTTTATTGCAGTAAAGGCTCAATGTATGCTGAGAAAGAAGGGTCTTCAAGCTGAAGATATCTACCACAATGGAGATGCAGAAGTTTCCTCTGCACATTTACTAGTGGTTGGTTCTTCAAGAGGAGAGAAAAATACTGACGAAACCACAGCAGCACAATATTCTCATAGGAAACAATTTCAGACAAGACACAATTCAGAGTTTTAAAACTATAGATTAACTCCCTCCTCTCCTCTTTTGGTTTGTTATGGCTCAAAGCACAGGAACTTTACTCCTAATTTTCAGTGGTATAACTGAGAAGGAAATTATTCCCTAAATACCAAAATAGCACTGAGGTTCCTCTTCACATGTAATAAACAGCTACAATTTCAAACAATGTCAGTGGTACCATAAATTATGCAAGTGATGACGATCATACTGATTTTTCATACAATTTACTTCATAGAGTATGTTAGCATTATCCTTTCTTTCTGTGTTAACCACAAAAATAAAGTACTTCCAGACCAAGGAGATGATTAAGGAGCTGATTCAACGGCCACTGAATTGAAGACACTTTCCTTTGAATTTGGTAATCTCTGAGCTGGGCTCTAAACCTTAGCTTTCCTGAGAATGCTCTTTGTAGTGACTTTCTTCATTTCAGTCTGCACAGAGCTAAAGTGAGCATTAAGAAAGTCGTTCTTTTATTCCACAAATCAACCCCTACATGTAATACTTGAGAAAACTGCTAGATAAGTACATTTGCTAAACATCAAAAGCTGAAAACTCGTGTTCCTGTCTGGTCTGAGACCACTGCATGCATCCAGATGATTCTAAGTGCAACTCTGCATAAAGCTATGAGTTTCAAGACTTGCCATACTCTACAAATGCTGTTCCAGGTAGATAAAAATTCAGATATTTGTTAACATTGTAGATGACTTTATGCATCGCTCCTGTTAAAATAAAAAAAATAACCAAGTCCCTCTATGTCACCATTCAAATTACATCAGAGGTTACAAGCCTTCTAAAAGTTGAGAGATTGCTAAGCCATGGCAACTGGTTGTGTACACATTGTCATAAAATAAAAGAAATAAAATAAGAAATAAAATGTGCTAAATTCCCATGAGATTTGAGATGGCAGATCAGTTTGGCTGGGATTCAGTGTGAGATTCAGACTCCTTAATTTTAGATATCTGTGTGCAGATGTCTTCTGCTAGGTGTCTGAGTTGTCACTGTAGTGAAGACAGCTTCCTTCATGCAGCAATGGGCATTCTGAGCTACCTCTATGGGTCACAAGACCCATACAAGAGATCTGATGCTTCTGGAGGAGTAGTAGAACACAAGGCAATATATCCAAGGGCATCTTTAAAAGCCCTGAACATTTCTGCTTATGCAACCTGTGGATCAAGACCTGGGCGAACAGAGCCCGGGTAGATTTGACATATGATAACAGCATCTTAGTGGCTGGTCCATTGAGTTGCTCACCAGAGAACTGATTGTAGGCACCTACTTGCTTTTTGTGATGTGAGAGACAACAATACGAAAGCACCAGACCTGGACCTGTAATGGGAGGCTAGACACTGATTAATATCTAAGAACATGCAGTTGTCTGTATACCTAAATTTAGAGGCACAATTCATCTGGGTAAATGCAAGCACATCCTTTCATTTGAGGAAATTTTGGGTGTTTGTGGTACTGGGATAGGGCTCATAGAGATGAAACAGAACTTTGTGGCAATCCTGCACCTCCTCAAAGCAAAAACCGCGCACTATTTGAGATTGCTCACAGTCCAAGTGATAACAGATTACTGAGGAATCAGAATCCTACTAAGTGTGCCTCAAAATGAATTTCTCTCACATCAGCACTGGGATAACAGTTTTGCACAGATAGTTACTGTAGCTTGGCTAATATGCAAGTAGCCAGTTAAACAATTATTTCCTGGTCTCTAACGTCATTGTCCAAAGCTGAGAATTTGAAATCTATCATTCGCCTGCCATTCCCCCTAAGGCTGTTCAACTTTGGTCTCATGGCAGCCTGTGACGCTAAAGCCATGTAATGTTCTACAGTTCATGGCATCAATATATAACAGTTGTTCTGTTTTGGCAGGATTTAAAATAGGACTTTTCTAACTCCTAGATACTATCTGTATCCAGAATGAAAATTTTCTTCTGCCTAAGTCCCTGATGCATTCAGTGCAGACAATCTGAGAGCATATATAACATGCACTAATAGTCAGAGTACTTCCAAATGATGGGTGACAGCTGCCTCTTCTTTTGGAAAAGAATCCAGTTACAGACATGTCCGTTATACAGCAGGCAGATGCCCCAGAAAAATAAGTAAAGCGGACATTAAGCTGCTAGCTGAGAATCTGAGGTTCACTTCTCTCTCCTCCTTCAAGTTTTCCATGTGACTCTTCTTCCTGCTTGAAAGTGGAGCAATGTTATTTACTTCTTTTAAATGGTACTTTGAGACTTGTGGATAAAAAATGCAAGCCAGCAGCTTAGTATTCTACTAAGCTGGGTGCCTTAAGGGCAGCTATATTAAATATGTGCTACAGTAACAGATACCAAGCCTTTTAATAGACTAAGTATGTCACTCAAATTATTTTCAAGCTAGAAAATTTGGAATTTTCAGACTAAAGAAGAACAATTCAAGGACATCTGCATACAGCCTGGGTGAAGGCAAGAAGTTAAAGTGTCTATATGATGCTGCTCAGTGGGAGTGACAGGCCAGAGGGTCAAGTCCGCAGCAAACCCTGTGTGCTTGCAGCTCTACCAAACCTCTCGGCTTCGCAGCGCTTCAAAACTTGCTGTATTCATGAGAATCGCACCTCTTGGCGCACACAGGCCCCTTCTTCAACACGTCTGCCCCAGGCAGAACGCAGCTGTGAACTTGCAGGTTCACTGGCACAGCGCTGTAATGGCTTTGTGGTCAGCATCATGGCTTCTCGCATTTAAAGAGCTCAGCAAGCAAAACTCGGTATGAACAAATAACTGATTATTTCTATGCTGTACTTCTAATATTGTTACTGGTAGGCTTTCCTTTTCTTTTTTTTTTTCTTTTTTCCTGTCAATGACACATGAACTGGCTTTTGGGGAAGGGGGAACCAAGCACTGCATAGCCACTCTTGCAACTTTAACCTCATTTAACCCTCAAAACAGCAAGAGGAAGTACGAAGTATTTTCACGAGCTGCGAATGGGCTCAGATCTGTTTTTGACGTGTTGAGGAAGTGCTGCCTTCTGCAAAGTCAGAAATGCAAAAAATGTATTTGGAGTCCGGCTGAACTCAAGCATTTGCACACACATACTCCTCCAAAAAAAGAGCCCACCTGCTGGCAGGCGAAGGGACGAGATCTCTGCGGAGTGGGGCGGATTTGGGTCAGTGCCGATGTCCCCGGGCGGGGCTGCAGCACGGGAAACAGCCGCACGTTTCCCTGCCCCTATTTCTAA
>NW_010417145.1:33249-39919 GCF_000710305.1 Buceros rhinoceros silvestris | reverse complement strand
AATAATAATAATAATAAACTTCACATTATGCCTTGACTGAAAATTTACCAAAGGAACAAATGTGTGAAAGGCTAGATCATGGCATAATGAAAGACTCTTATTTGTAATAATAAATGTTTTTAAAAATGAATGCGTGAAGCCTTACAAAACTGGGGCGTGGAGATTGGAACTAGCAAATGTTTAAAGTCGTTTTATCTATGAATGGATCGACAGAAAGTCCACAGAGAGCACTTGCAAATAGGAGCAATCTTAATTTTAGTCACCTCTGTGTGGATTAAAGGTCAATAACATTTTGTCTAAATGATACACCAGTGTTCCAGAGGTCAGATCCAGCAGGTTTTTCTCATCTCCTGGATGAAGAGATGACTTTCTTCCAACATAACAAAGAGCTGAAAAATGGAAACTAATAAATAATAAAGGTACAGTTAAAGAAGAATCATGAAAGCTTCCTGAATCTCTAATCTGGAAATCATTGCGCCAAAATGAGTTCTTTTGGTGGAAGGTTTTTTTACCTTCTTGTTGAGAGTTTTGTTCAAAATACGTAACTTGAGGACAGGGCACAGTAATGGCTACTGTAACTGCGTTATCTCTAAAACACGTAAGTGAAAATATTTAACATTCTATGTAAGGCATTATATAAAATTGCAGAACTGGAGTGGGAGTAAAGAAAGGCCTAAGAACATTCACAAGTTGGAGAAGAAAAGCCTCTCGGCAAAAAATTTATGGTGTTGAATTTCTGTAGTCTGCCAAACAGAAGCTCAAGACTTTATTATATCACAATAACTGTCACATAGGCTTTAAAAGTCAACGTGGGATGATTCTGTGCATTCAGGTGGCTGAATTCAGTAGCAGATTTCTTTTGTCATTGTCAGCCAGACTGGCTAGATTAAAACCAATGCAGGTAAGAACACTTGTGCTGCCATCATACATAAATGGAACAAAATGTCCAATAAGAGAGGTCTTCCTACTGAAGAAAAGCATAAACCCACCTAACTAGAGCCAAAATGAAGATAAATAAAGTATCCACCTTCAGCAGGGAGCAGAACTGACTTTTTATGAAAGAACCCAAGGAACAAGTGGATCCTCCCTCTTTTGAAGTCTCTGATGATAGAGGGGTGATAGATGTTCACTAAACCCAACGTATTGGGCTCATTACTGGCACAAGTGTGTGAAGTTCTGTGGCCTTAAAATCCCACTGAGGAGATTCCCTCTCCCACACGAACACAACAACTGTGGGTTCCTCCTGCGCCGGCTGGGTCCAAGCTGGAAATTCTCTGTGACACGTAACGAACATGACTGCAAATCACGGGGCATGTGTCACCACAGCAAACCCCGGCCAACGGGCCGGGCTCCCACGCTGGCTGCGACAGCAGCCGCAGTGCGGTGCCATGTACCTTTCAGTAACCATCACCTTGATGAAGAATGATGCGAGGTATTTTGGACGGCAGGCAACAGCCACAGGCACAGTTTAAAAAATAAAAAGGTTGACAAAATATATTATCCTGAGGTAAAATTTCACTGGATCTTTGCTTAATTATAGACTGTCCAATCTCCAAACACGCATACGCACTTTTGAAACCACTTTTCAGTGTTTTCAATAAGCTGCAATTATTTTTGCAGGGTTTTTAAACAAGTTTTCTACGGGATTTTGGTATTTTCCAGTGCTGTCTCAGACAGATCTTGTTTTAAAATAAAACCTGGGCAGACTATGAGACTGAGGGCTGGGTCTCTGGGTTGTGCACAGGGATGCGGCAGGGCCAGCTCAGTGGGACTCAGGGGACAGACTCTGGTGGCTTTAGCAGAGATCTTGGCTCAGTATCAAAAGCAACGGGATGCAAAGAAAATGAAAAAGAAGCTGCAAGATGGGACAGACCTTAGCAAACACTGGCAAATGATTGGAACCACCTTCAGTGCTTGAACTGCCAAATGGAAACAAACAAAAAAAACAAATAGAGAAAAACAAAAAAAGTGGCTGTGGCTTATTTTAGCACCAAGAGTGAATGGCATGCCAAGGCGAAAGTCTTCCTCTTCCAGGTCCCGCTTGGGCTGCTTTATTTGTATGAAGAGAAACCTGCAGCTCCTGTGGTTGTTGAGACATGGTGGGATCACTGGCCAGGCAGCAGTGTAACACCTGCGAGTGAGCCAGCAAGCTCAGGAGCACCCTGAGGACACCCTGGGGACATGGCAGGGACTTGGAGCTTGCACTGCTAGTACAGTGGTACAGCAGTGAGAAATCCTCAGGGCAGAGTGACACACGGACAATTCCAGCCGCATACACTCTCAGTAGGGACATGAGCTCTGACCACAGGGTGCAGAGCTGAGACACCGGGTCCAGAGCAGGTCTGCTCAGAGGCTGGACCTGGCTTCTGGTGAGTCTGGAAAGTTTCAGGATTTCTTTTCATTTTATACTGATTTAGAAAGAATAACTCAAATTTTCCCTGCCAACTTCTAATTTGGAGAAGGGGCTGCTTGGCAGGGAGCAAGGTGGGATGAGCTTTCTTTCAGCTACAGAGAAATACCTCCCTTCAAAATCAACTTCAAAATAAGCAAAGCTCACAGCAGGTACACCAAACCAGAGTGGTTTTCTCTGAACCCACAAAACCAGAACTTTTCCCTTTTAGCCCCAAAATCCGGAATTACCTCTGAAAATAACTTCCACAAATCAAAAGCAAGAAGAAATCAATCTAGCAGCTGTCACAGCTTCCAGCTTTACCTTGGCTTCATCTCCCCGAAATACTGGAAAAAAAAAAGATGGGCCTTGAAGTCATAAAGATGGAGCCATGAAAATAGCCATAAAGATACTATCTGCATCCCTGCACAGGGATAATAGTCCCTTGCCCTCAGTGGGGATTGTAAATTGAGATAATTAGCATGCATCAAATATTTTCGAGAACCCTAAATGAAGAGGCGATGGAAGTCCATGGGCTTGTCAGTTCTGTAAAGGTCAGGAGTCATCTGAGCTGCCAGGAAACCTAAACCAAGCGGGGAACTGAGGCTTATTTATGAACACGGAGCACTGAGTGTATCTGGCGATGCTGACAGTTTGCAAACACTCCGGGACAGTGTGTTTTGCACACATGTGTCTCATTTTGCACATTCCCTCACCTCACAGCCTGTGGCTTTCCAGCAGCTGACTGACAGCTCCACCAGCATGCTCTCAGCTGTCAGATAAATCGCCAATTATTTCAGTCCTTCTTCCAAGGCTTTGAACATCCCATTTAACTTGCAGGGAATTAAAAACAGGCTCCCCCAAAAGAAAGAGATCCAGGATGTTACTATAAGGCTGAGTTTTACTCTGTTGCAGAAATTGCCCTGATCAGGGGAGGGACGTGTCCAGCGGAAGTTTTAAAGGCTCGGCTTTTGGACCAAGGATCTGCACTGTGGTGTAACAGGACTCGACATGGAAGAAGGGGTTCCTTTGGCTCTCTGCAGTGAGACAAGTGACCACTTCCAGCGCTGGAGCTGGTAGTTATCAATCCATGGCACCCACAAGCCAAGATAATACTAACTTTAGTCCAGCTCTATTTCTGAATATTCTACAGTCTTAGAAATCAACCCTTCAATTACGTGTGTACAAACAGAGTCAGCCTTGTCCACTTTTAGGACTTGTTTTAAGTGGCTTTGCCTGTAAAACAAACAAAAGCAGTTAAGAAACACTGACAACTTCCAGGCACTATTTCCTTTTCTGTTGGAACCCTGAAGCTTCCAGCACAGCTTATCAGACATGCAAACAATGACAGGGTAATTCCTGAAGTCCAAGCATTTATGTAGGTTAGAATAAAACCAGCTTAAAAATATTGTAATAGATTTTTCATTTTGCAAAAGGCTGAGTTACCCCATCTCTAAGGCTTGTTTGAAACCCATCTGAATCTCCAGGGGGGAATTTAGACCTGATTACAATCTCCTCTGCTTTGAACCAGGGTACACAAGGGATGCACTTGGAGCTTTTAAGGTGGCAAAAATTGGCTGAATATCTTTGAAAATAAAAACCTTTCCTGCTTCTCTTTGATATCGAAGATTATTAGAGGCAGAAATCAAACTGAAATATCAAGGTCTAAGGGAGAGCAATATGGACTGAATGATCAACCCAGAAAGGGAAATAGCTGCCACATTTCATCTGACCTACCTCAGGCTTCAGTCCAGCATGTGCTGAGGTTCTGGAAAGGGGGAAACTATCAATATTACATGAACAACCAGGCTGCTTACACTACTGCATGTACCTGAGCAGCTTTTTAAACTGGGCTCCCAGAATATTAATGACTATTTTTTACCAAATTTATTCGGACTGGACTTATTCCATACGCCTTTTGGCTGTGGTCAGCTTCCCTCAGGAAAGAGCCATCACCCCCCTGTCCTCAGCAAGGTTCATCTCACGTCTGGAAAGTGGTTAAAACTGTTTATGGACAAATACAAGTCCAGAGATGGGGTCTGTCAGGGATCAGAGAGCAGCCAAAATCTTTAGTCTTCTATTTTCAGATGTTTTCTCTAAAATGTTTTTTAAATTCTTACTGAAAAAGTTGCTCCACGAACCCAACATGTACTAATTAGGTGAAAAACTTCTTTGCAAAGGCTACTTTATAATTACAGGATTTGAGCTGTGGCATAAAAAATTTCAGATATACTTTTTAAAAAGGAGCAGATTATTATATTTAGAGCAAAGCCACCCCCACTTTTTCTCTCTCCCAGGATAGACATGAAAACACCTTTGAAAATTATTTTTTTCCCATAAGTATGGTTTCTTTCCCGAGTGTAAGTGCACTCAAGCGTATGTAATTACATCTTGCATTCAACAAGCCAAATATTTGATTTCATATTAATATGTTTTCTCTCCAGCTAGTGGTAAATGTGGCTTTGTGCACCAGATGCAGAACATTTTTAAAAGCTGGGCAAAAACAATATATATTTATGTTTATGTGTACATGTGTGCATATATATACATATAAAAATCTCAGTGCTTACCATGGAAGAGGGAAAAAGCCTCCTAAATATGAAAGACTTTCACCTCCTCCCCAAATCACTCAGTTTTTGTGGAGCAGCATAAAAACCATCTACGTTTCTGATCACTACAGCATTGTAGCAAAAGGAAATAACAGACACTGATGCCGCTAGTAGAGGTTTACCCGCCCCATTGATGCCCAGTCAGTCTGAATCACACCAATTCTATTTTACAGCCAGAAAGTGAATAGTTTTGACCCACAAACTGGACGCCCGACCCAACAATCGGCAAACATCAGGGAACTGGTGAGTACGACTGCCTCTGGAGGAGTCAGGACTATTGGTAAGGCTGCACCAGAGAGAAAGCACCCGAAGATACATCTTCCCGCTGTCCTTGCCCATGTATGAAGAGACTTTCTGACACATCCCTTATCAGACTGGGCAGAAGTTGGGTTGAAAAGAGCACTCTTGCAATGGAAAAAATATGATGTAATATTTCACTGACCCATTCCATGCTTTAACTCTGGGCTTGGCACTCTAAGAAATACATGGCATTAATTTTGCAGCCTTCTCTAGAGGTTCTGTGAATGTTTTCATCTAAGTTGTCTTGATAAATGATAGAATTTAAAGAAAAACCCACAGAAAGAAATATATATCATTGACTTAATGTAAACCACTGTTTTCATTGTACCTGGTAGCAGATGACCATGCTTATATGGGATGATTATTTCAGAGAAGCGCACAGAGCAGCATGCGAATGCATGTCTCTTCCTGGTTAAGAGGTTCAGGAATGGCCTCATCAGCCTCATAGAGTCAGTAGAAGTTAAGAAGAAAAAGCAAGTTTTATCTCTGGAAGGTACTTCTACTAATTTGGGTTTTTAACAGTTTTACCTCCAGCAACTCACAACTATTAACGTCAGCACAGGCAATCCAAAGGGTTAAATTTAAGAACCATCATGACTTCCAGAGTGATGGGTACGTAAAAGCCTTGCAGTCCATCACGCGAAGTTCACATCATCGATTGCCCTCAACCATACAGACACTTCCCAAATGGAATGAGACGGAACCTATGGAAAACTACTAGCAAGTGAAATAGGAGAGTGCCCATAATTATGTTTTGGAATCTAGATTTTAGAACAGCATTAAGCCAGGATATCTCTTGATTCACACACTGCTAACTTCGACCACATCTACCAAAGTAGATTCTTTTTCCAAAACTAATACACTGCATTTTAAAATTAAATGGTATTTTTCTCGCCATTTTCACAGATCATGATTCAACAGCAGCTTTAGAAATGAACAGATAATTAAATTTTCACTTTTCAGCCTTGATGCTGTGTTTATTTATCAAGCTTGATTAAGAAATAAGTAGCCCGCAACTTGGTATCACTCCAGCTATTTCCAGCATCTCATTATGTTTATTGTAACAAGCCACATCCAACCCACCAGGAGCAGCAGGGAGACTCCAGAGAAATACCATCCTTCCATTTAGCAGCACCAATCAAAGAAAATGTTGGTTTGTTTGAATTAGGGAAGGGAAAGCAGAGAAAAATAAACTGCAAACCAAAGTATGTTCCTACTTATGGTACTTTTCCCTGGATTAAGCAAGAGATCCTGCACAACTTTAAATCATGAACGATAAAGATAGAAAAGCTGACTCACTCCAGCCTGCCTTAGGCAGCCAGAATATCATTATCATAAACACCACCAGGCCCATGATGTGCCCTTCCTGATC
>NW_010417145.1:23286-33168 GCF_000710305.1 Buceros rhinoceros silvestris | reverse complement strand
GGAAAGGAAAACTGGTGCTGAAAGTGTAAAACAAGAAAAATAGTTCCCTTGGTGTAGAAATCACACCTAAAGGGCTGCGCTCAGATAACCTTTCTTTCCCCCCCTCCCCCCTCATTTCTTTTCCATTGCCACATCTGTCTGGAACCCGAAGGAAAACTGCAGATGCCGTGAAACTCTCATCATCCTTATTCCTGAGAAATTTGACACATAGGACCAAATTCTTTTCTCAGCTATTGGAAAATAACATCTTCACCAAAGCTAACAGTAATACTAAGGGCTTTGGGCATGTTGCTGAGGTCTCTCTGTTTGCTCGAAGGATATCTGCTTCCAGAGAAGCTGTTGTGGAGATCCTCCTGGGTTCAGCACAGCCTCTCTCCCATCCTAAATGCTATTTATCTTTCTGTGTGATGCGATTTCCTAGACAAGTCACAGAGGAAACAGCACATTCACCTTCAGCTCTCCACAGGAGTGCCGGTTCTGCCCAGAAGCTCTCTTCATCATATTCCATCTTTACAGAGACACCAGTATTTCCAGCTTCTACTCATATCCAAGAAAATATTTCAGATTGACTTATTGCTCCATCCAGTATCAATTCCACTTACCAGAAGTGACCTGAGGTGCATTTCTGCATCTTAAAGACAAGAAAGATCTCTCTCCTTCCCTCGTTCCTTCCAACCTACAGACAATGTCTCACTGTCTTCCTGATTCAAAGATTGTTGAAAAAAAAAAAGCAGAAAACAATCAATGATCTTTGCACTGACTCCCATTATTAGAGTATCACATCAGTGTTTAGCCTGCGGAGCACTGAGCTGGGTAAATCCTTTTTGGGGCTTCAGAGGGAGAAAACAGTAGGGTTCACTACACTGATGCAAGAGAAAAGGGTTGTAATTATTAAACCAAAATATGTAACTCAGCTGGCTTAAGTAAACAGCCTCGTGCCCAAAGTCAGCGGTGTTTTTTTATGTGTATCTTTATGCCATTACAGGTTGTAACGAGAATGTCCAGGATGACACTGAAACTCTTATCTAAGAAGAAGCCTCAGCATGTCAGCGTATGTTGCACCGTGAGGATATGGAATGACACACATCCCGGTTCCTTACGCATAACGATCTGAACTGAACGGCAGAGGTGGACTTGGCTGCTCAAGCCAGAGCTGTGAATGCAGGCAGTCAAGAGAAGTGGGCAACTCCAGGAAAATTCAAGTAGTACAGGGAAAAGGCTGAGCCCTGGATGGCAGCCAAATAAATCTTGTTGAGGAAAAATAAATATCTCTGCTGGATGTCATTCAGAGATACTGCTATTAAGCTGGTATTTCCCAGTGAAGCTTGTAATCACAATTGAAGCCTCCTGCAGCAGCAGCAACTATTTGCAGCTATAGAAAACTCAACCTGTGTCAAGAAAGAAAAAAAGGCATCTAAGGAAATACACCAAATTTTGCCAAAGACAAGAAATCACCACCTACAAGATTTTTTAAGCTGCTGCATCCTCAAAACTTGTTCGATTACCAGTGCAGTATAACACTCGTATTACTGCTTTCATCCCAGCCCAGGAAATCCGCAGGATGCCCACCACTGGCAAGCTCAGCAGCAGCACCAGCAGTGTGACACAGGACCTTCTGTTAGGACAAGAAAACATTAGTTTGGGTCACCTGCATTTATATCCTTCCACCCAGAAATCCAGGTGGATTCAGGGATACACAACCATTCTTTCCCCATAAAGATTGAATTCCTGTCTGTGGTGCCCACCAGGTCACCTCAGAAGCATGGACCAGTTACACACACACAGATGACCTCAGAGCTGCAGATAACATCTGTGCTGGCAAACTTTCACCGTATGTTTGTGCTGCTTTTACATTCTTCCCGTGGCATCTGGTATTGATCGCTGCCAGACACTACTTGGAGCCACCAGCCGTCCCAGTACAACTTCTCCAAGTGACTGAACCCAAGAAGTAACACAGGTCACTTCTGAGGCTGGGCACCTCCCTGGCACAGGAATGACCACTGGCAAGAAAACAGTCAACAAAGAGCTTCGAAATAGCGCTGAAACTGTCTGATCATATCGACTGACTATTGGATTTTATACCGCTAATCACCCGAACCAGCCTGGAAACAAACCCAGGAACTGTGGCTTTTCTGCTGACTTTTTCATCTATCTAAACAAGAGTTTCTTCTTTTTGCCTCCGCCCCCCCCCGCCCCTTTTAAAAATTAGTGGGATAAAATATCGGACTGTGCAGAATGACTGGCTGCTATATTTAACTCAGACAAACACATAACAAATCACTATTCTGTAGAAAGAAGGCACACCTCATAGGCTATATTTTTTTTTCTTGAGACCTGGACGTAAGACCACAATCCTCTAAATAATCCTCTAGAAATAAACCAATGAAATGTTCGCTCTGACAACAGACACGGTATTATACCTGCAGCTGGTAAATGTTTCCACAGTTCAACCACCTTTCCTTTTCGTTTCCAGTAAAAATTTGATCCCAGGGGAGAGAGGCAGCAGCTCGGATTTTAATTACTGCTCTGCAATAACGCAGAAAGGAGAGTTGCATTTTTTTAATGCTACTGGTGTATTCTACTTCTCTTCCAAGGAAGGGAGGACAGAGGACAGTTGACAGCGAAGGCAGACGCCCTGTACACAACCATCCCTTTGGTCCCTGACATTGCTCAACCCTTCGCCATCTGCTGTTCCTCTGCAGCCCAAGCCAGTATCTTCAGCATTCAGTGAGGGCTTCAGAGGCCATCGCTGGCTCAGCCTTTCAGAGCAGCCTCTGAGCGAAGCACACTGCTCACAGCACCTTGCTTGCCTAGAACTGAAACTTCAGGGGCCATGAAACTGGGGACTAGCATAAGTTCCAAATATAAACCCAGTACTTGACTTTGAAAATGTTCCAAAGTCAGGAGGATGAATCCCCTCACTTACGAGATTGCCTTCAGAAGTTGTTTGGTTATCTGTTCGATCTAAATAAAAACCCCCATATGATCGTTCTGATTCACCTTCTAGGTTGGAGTTTTCATGGGTTTCTGTCCTACTTTCAAACTGGACATTTGCTTTCCTGCCAGGGGAACCAGACATTTTCTTCCAGGTGGAAGCCAATGCTGCTGTTCTTTTTGCTGATCTCAGCAGGGAGCAAAGGAAACACGCTCGCGTACATCACCACAGATACACACACACAAGCAGAACGTATATATCTGTCTGTTCACAATCCCATAAACACGCTGCCAGCTCCAGACACTCGATATCGCCAGTGCTGACGTACTGAAGTCCAGTGCTGATTTTTATGATGCCTTCCCCTTGAAGCATGCTGGATCCCATCCCCTGTTCCAGCACCACATGCTAATGCACCTGAAGGTGCATTAGACATCCTTGCCAAGGCAAGTGGTGGGAAAAGAGACAACGATATCTGCCCCGTAATGCCACGGAGAGCAGGCATGGAGCAGAGGAGAGCTGGAAGACTCGGAACTGCTGGTGAATTCTTCGGAGAGTGATGGACAAGGGCAGCCACTGCACAAGCAAAAAATGAATGCTTCCCGTTTGGTTAAATCCTTTCCACTTACCCTGTTATTCCAAGAGGTTTCTCTGGTCAGTATTCCTCTGGTTTTGCTGGCAGGCCACACAGAGCGCTGACATCGCCACTGTAGCAGTCCCTGGCAAGGGCAAAGGGCCATAAACACTGCTGTGCTCCAGCCTCCAGGAGTTCGATTTCTTAGTGGATTATCCAGGAGGAGAAGTGGGGAATGACCAGGGAAATTAAATAGCACGAGAGCCCCAGTTTCCTTCTGAATGGCTTTGCCACACAGATTTCACTTCCGCAGGCTATCAATAGGTATCCAGTGCCCTTCCTTGACGCTTAAATGGACATCGTACTTTTCTTCTGAGATCTCTGTGCGTGTGTACATAAATATATGTCATTCCCTATTTCTCTACAGCTAGAGGCTTAGAAATACCTTTAACATAACCTGCTTTCGATTTCTGAAATAACTATGATTTATATTAATGCTGTTCTATAACTAGCCCTGAACTCATAAACTAGCACTGCATTCCCAGGTTCTGAAATGAGACTTTAGGATAATAAAGCCTCCAATATTGCAGCCTTTCTCTGTCAATATATTACCCCTCGTCCTCCCCACAATTTGTCACTTAAAACCTTTGCTTCTAAAATTTGAAAATGTCTTTTTTCAGTGCTCTTATTCGGATGTGGTTTGCTATATCGATGCTCGGGAAATGCAAGCCTTGTGATACTAGCAGCCCTATCTAATAATAAAATATACGGACACCACTACAAAAAGGAGAGCTTCTAATTGATTTATCCTTGATACTGCAATGAACACAGGTTTAGGCCCACAAGTCAGACTTAATAACAATAGAAATGAGTTTCAAGGAGCCAAATACTTTGCGTTAAATACAGTTAATGCTCACTTCAAGTTTCTTTGAATGGTGCTTCACTCATTTCATTTTAATATGCAATTCTTACCCCTCAGCATCACAATCTGATAGTCAGTGAGGTCTATGTGCCTGGCTGAGCTCGAGTTGGAGAGCACTTGTGAGTCAGACAAATTCCTGAGGTGATGTGTGCATCAAACCCATGAAGAGAAATGAACACTGACAACTGCCAAATGGGAAAATATCCCTCCATAATAACAAAACACTAACTGCTGGCCTGACTGAGAGCCCTTGGGGCTTCAGCAGTCCCTGAAGTGGCTGATGTTCAACATGGTATTTCAAAATAGCAATATTTCACTCAAACAGTAGCTGGCTACCAGTCCCTTGTGAGGAGCATCCCATCCTGCACCCACAGCAGGACGCTGTGCTCATGGTAGCTCTGCATCTCCCCTTCAGCTGGCGGCTCTGGTGCTCGCAAGGGCTGTGCTCCAGCACTCGTCCCAGCACTGCCTCCCACCCACAGCCAACTGCTGAGTGCATATCATGAATATTTAAAAATCTATTTGAGATATCTTTTTTCAGTTCAATTTTTTCCATTTTGCTATGAATAATACCTTTAAGAAATAATATTCCTGGGGCACTTGGATGGGAGTCAGGAGTTGGTCTCCCAGCTTGGTTCGGGTTCCTGTTACGGTTGCTGCAGTTTACCAGGTTGGCTGCTGGGTAAATGGGTAAACTGGTGTTCCAGTGCCACGGCCCTGGGCCCTGTGGAACCTGATCACCAAATATGTCTTTCGGTTTTTTGCTGTTCGGGTTTTTTTCTTTTTGTTGTGGTAGAGAAACAAACAGTTTAATTTGCTCAGCTCATAATAAGAGTTCTCCTTTTACCCAAGAGAGTTCCCTGATTCAAAAGGTAAACTCTGGCAACGCAACCTCTTGTGCTGTACGATGTTGTAGCTCCTTACAGCTTTAAATCAGGGAAGTACAAAAACTACCCTGGCTGAAGATGTGCCATACAATGTTTACACAGACTCATATTGACGGTCTACCCACAGGACTGCAGCTATTTATCTCGTCAAGCCACCACTGCTGCTTTGTTGTCTTTGTCCACTTCTCCCTGCCCGCTGTTCTACATCCAGGAGGAATAGGAGATCCTGACATGAGCACTGTAGAAATGAATGAGCATATCTTGATCCACATGTCTTCTCTGACCAATAAATATTTACATTTCTCATATTTAAAACACTTGAGTCAGGCTCTTTTATTACTTGAGCTTGTTATCATGAAAGTAGTAATTGTCCAAGCACAAACAATGAAAGAGCAAGAAAAGCTGCAGATCTGGAAGGGACAAAGGGACCCAGCGCTGAGAAGTTCATACAATTCTTCCTGCGCTTCTCCCCACCAGCACATCCCCAGGGGAAAGGATGGGCTTCTTGCAGACTGGCAGGTAACCCCTGACATCACGGGCATTTTAATGAAATATTAATAGTCCTATTTTTAATAGGAGTTTCAGCACAACCTGAATTAAGTCACTGGGAGAGACATATTGTCCCGTTAAGAACAGTAAAACCTTAAGCCCCCTTTCTGAAGAGTAGCTGTGGGCAGTTAAAGTGACAATCAATTTAAACAGGCGATACTGCTTTATAAGTCTCTGAAGTGTGAAGTCCCAGCATGCCTGATGCATTTCACTTTAATTTCCTTTTGGAAAACAGAGCTGTGGTTAGTGGGGAACCTCACGCACGCACACACACGCAAGAAAAGCCTTGGGATGCAGGAAAGGAGGAAATTATTTAACCCTTTCAAAAAGCTATACAATTTCTTTCGCTAAGTAAAGAAAAACAAGCAGAGATACTTTCTCCTTTAGTTCCTGTGTGAAAATAAACAATGGTCTTGCATAGCTAGTAACTGCATCAGGGCCCCTTGCTAATACCTGCTACAAGTCCTGAAAACTTGGTGAAAAATCTTTTTTTCCAGTTTCCCTCCACTTTGAGCAACTTCTAAATCTGCAGCTCATACCCTCTATAGGGGAAAAAGATAAGAATCGTGTAATTTCATCTGATTTCCCATTTCCGAGCTATTTCTCTGACATCAGACCACACAGGTACATGGAGACTTGTTATCAGATGTGGCTTACTGGTGGTTTCAGGTCAAATCTGATGTTTTCAAGATGCTAGTCCTCCCCAAATGGGTGAGGCGGGGTCAAGATGGTACAACAAAAGATGCGGCAAGGGGAGTATCTATCTAACAGTGTTCAAGAGAGAAAAGCTGTAGCCTGCTTCAGCTGAGATTATTTCAAAGAGATGGAGAAACAGTAACAGAAATGAAAACCTTCGCAGGTCTTCCCCTGTTTTATTGGAAACCGGTAACTTTTTTAATTATTATCATCAGGAGCATCCTACCATGGGCACTTGCCAAAAAAAAAAAAAGGCAAAGACAAACAACTTACGATGCCCTAACAGAGAGACCGGAAAAATAATCAATAGCATTTCTGGGTGGAAGTTGATTAGATGCATTTCTCTTTGCTTGTAGTGCTTGGAATTCTTATTTTCAATAGGAAGACTGAAAATTGACCTCTTGCAAGGTGACATAAAAGTCACACACAGAGTTGAATCTCAAGAATGTATTCATGAAAAATGGAAACAGAAACACAGATAAAACCCCTGACAGCTTTATTATCCTGCCTGTAGGATCACGGTTCAAGTACAGGCGTGTGTTGAGCCAGTAATTACTTCAATTTCATGGGAAAACAGATAGAGATGTGCTGACGACATCACCAAGGACTGTAACAACTGTCCCACAGTTCTGTGAGTCGTGCTACACTCGGAGGAATCCCGCTGGTGTGTCTATGAAGAACAGCTCTGTTTATTTGTAGTACAGTGAGGCGCAGAAAGAAACTAAACTCGTATTTATTTTGCATATGTATATTGCATTTGCCAGCATGAAAGGAAAGCTCTCTATTTTCCCAAACCAATCAAGGAGAAAAAGTTAATGGTCTAAACATCTCCCCCTTCCTGGCTGACAGCAACTTTTGAAGCCCAGACCCAAAGTCAGCCAAGTGAGACAAGGTTCCTTCTTGTCTCATCATTTCATCAAGGTGTAGGAACAACACGGCTTGTCTATGTCCCAAGGAAATTCAAAGCAAGGGGCTCCCACATGCTCCATTTAGTGCTGATGCCCATCACCAGGAGAACTGTGAAAGGCCTCTTTAGATTTAGCAAGCTAAATGGGGTATATCAAGTTGAAGTGGTTTAGAAATGTTGCATTCAGTTTTTGAGTAGGTGGTGGAAAGTGAGAAACTTAAAGATTAAGGCTTGAAAGGCAAAACTTATAAAATCTTGCTTTTCAGGAATAAAAAACAAACAAATCCTGCACACCCAGAGAGCGCGGACCAGACTGTCTCCTGCTGCAGTGAGCCGCCCTGCGACCCGAGAGCTGACCATCTGAGGATGCCTCTGTCTACCATCTCCACAGAAAATCCCCGTCTGCACGCGAATGGCAGAGCTGCAGAAACCACTGCTGGTCCTGCCCTGCGGGGATACACCACTGGCCTTCAGAAAATGCCAAAAGAAGGATAAAGGCTGGCAGCACAAAGAACAGAAAACCCAGTTTAATAACACTTCAGCTGCACATGAACAAAGCGAAGGACCAGATAAAATCCAATTCTCTTTTATTAAAGCTTGGCTTGTTTGCTCTAAGCCACATGGATCTCCAAAATGGCACCATCATCAACCCTCCTATCTTCATAGGTGTGCTCAAGAATGAGGGTCACGGTTTTACTGGGAGTTTCTGCATTGGGCAGAACTGATGTGTTATCTGATCTCTAAGCTGAAGTACGCAGGGAATGTCTTGAACCTAGTGGTTTAGCTCTTCTTTTTTTGTGCTTCTCTAGCAAGGCCACAGGTCTGAACCCTCTTGGTGGGAGAAGAAAACCACTCAGATTAGTACCCACAGGAAAAAAAAAATAGTGAGTTTAGGGACAAGGTGCAGAAGTCCTGGACTACAGATACAAGACCTGCAGTTCAAGCTTGGTAGCTCTCAGGATTAAATACTTGAAATAAATACTTCTGAATTTGTAACAGGGATTAAAATTTGGGAAGTCAGTTTTACCAGACCTTCTTCTGCGTCTTTGATCATTATGAGAGTATTAACTACTTCAGAAGAGCATTAATAGTGCATTTAAGGTATCAGTGTGTGTGCTATTACTAGTCTAATTCTTAGGACATTCAAGGAAAGATTCCCTTTATTGGAAGGCTACTTTTCCTGTGGTTTTTACAGCAAAAAGTTTATGTGTCTGCCAAAAACAGTGCAACTGAAGTAAGGAAATTAATTAGAATGTCAAACAGTGCTAGAAGCAAGTCTCCGAGCATTTTACTCTTAGGCCAAACCAATAGGTGAAAAGACTGGTCCCAGCCGGAGCCAGTTCACAGCCAGATGAGCATGTGGGGCTGAGCACCCAGGTGACAGCAAGGGTGCTGCAAAGCAAACCCCCACATAACCCCCTTGGGGGCTCTGCCTGGCTTTGGCTCCCTGGAGAAGCGCTCCCAGTGAGCTCCCTGCTCTGTGCTATGGTCAGGTCATCAGCCCAAGCAAACGTGGAGGGAAGCTGCCCCTGGGAACTGCTGGTACTCAGATGCAAAGAGGAGGTGTTCACGTAAGTGCTGGACTGAATTCACTGTCAGGGTCCTGAAATATCCAGGATTTTAGTGGCTTTTGTAGTGAGGATGTATCAGGATAAGGTGCATGAAGCCATGAGTGTAGTTTGGATGTTTAAACCTCAGAAATCTTCTAAACCCAGAGTGAGATGAGAAGGAGTGAAAAATAAAAAGCAGGAAGCAGAAGTTAATTTCTTGTGGTATTATATGCAGAGTTTTATATTCCTGGCCAGTTTGCTGATATGATTTCTTTCTGAAATATTCTTTCTAGAAAAAAAACACCTAAATCTAGCTAGAAACTCTTATTCCTGTGTTCTCCTTCTGCAGTTCTGTCCTTGGAGGTGGTCAGGAATGGTCTTTCAGTCAAGCTGTTTCAGTCCTTGGTTTTTTCAATTGACGCTGTAGTGATGCAACAGAAACATCTTCTCCTGTACTTTGTCACTTGCGGGTTTGTTTGTAAAACTAAAGAATAGCAGAGGTATAGAAAAGTGGAAAATGATAAGGATTTAACAACTTTCTTGGAAAGTTTGGCTCTGCTGCTTCTTACTATATTCAAGGAATTTGTCTCTGATATGTGTGTGGAGGTATGTGTTGGCGTGGGCTCCCGCACTGCTGGAACAGCACTGTCTGGACAGCCGTGAATGCTGCATCACGGTAACAAAGGCTGGGGAGCATCCTGGCCCCCGACAACTGGCAAAAAAACCCAGAAGTGGTAAAGCTTCCTACATCTAGATGAAGTGGGGACTAGTCGTGAGCAGGAAGTCAGGAGTCAGAGCCTAGTGCAGCCTATTAAGATGGAAAAAATGAAGTAATCCAGCACAGTGGGCTATTCAGGTCTGAAAA
>NW_010417145.1:19345-23158 GCF_000710305.1 Buceros rhinoceros silvestris | reverse complement strand
GGGAAAGGACAGGGAGATTGAAATTCAGATGAAATTCAAGGGTCTCTGTGCAGCAGCTGTAGATCATGTCTGGCAAAGCAAGTGTTTATTTGGACAATAATAGCCTTGAAGCCTCCTGATAAAACCATCTCCTTGCACTTCAATCCATAATACTGCCAAAGGTTTCCTTAAGTATTCCCTTCTACTGGGATGTAAACCAATCTCTGCCCCAGTGTCGGGGCTGTCATTGTGTGTGGAGAGCGGAAGGGGGGGATGAAAATGATTTCCCTTAAAGCAGGCAGGCAGAGAAAAAAAAAGGGGGGCGGGGGGGGAGGAAGGGCCAGCCTTTTCTTAGAGTCATTGTGTGTGGAGAGCGGAAGGGGGGTATGAAAATGATTTCCCTTAAAGCAGGCAGGCAGAGAAAAAAAAAGGGGGGTGGGTGGGGAGGAAGGGTCAGTCTTTTGTTAGATTTTTTTTTTTATCCACAGCTTTAATTATTTCCTTGGAAAAACAAACTAAGCAATGGATCCTGCGCTTCTGAGGAACCAGCGGAGGAAGCAGCCTGTTTTCTGAAGCCCCCTTGCCATGTGGCTGCTGCTGATGCCTTTTGTCTCACCGGTTTCCTGAACATGGATGGAAAGTGTGTCCCTTTCATAAACCAGCTTCACTTCTCTGCCCACCCCCCTCTCCCTCGCCTGCCTTTGTACAGTTGATAGGAGAAAGGAACCAGCTGCAAAAAAGCCTTTTCATGTCTATCACGCTCCTTGACCCCCCTTCAACACCTTCTCATGCCCATTGGGATTTTCATGATTTCTAAGGTTACATTATGGCAATCTCCTTCTGCTGAACTTGATGGGAGTTTGGTCTCAGAATAACAGCTGGCTACACAATTTTAACACAACTTTTTAGGGAGGAAAAAGAATTCTGATCCATTTTCTCCTCTGCTAAGCAGTTCAACTTGGGTTTCCCAAAATAGGAGAACATAGAAACTGGTATTGAGTTTGTCGTAAATGAATTAAAACAAGTCTGGCTTTAAAATCCAGGCTTAAACTCAAATATGGAAATTCATAAAACATGTGGATGAATATTAAGAGTGAATTCCACACTGTATTTAACTGCCTTGTAAAGCTCTAGGTGCCTTCAGTTCCTTGAAGCAGCTGTAAAAAATCCCCAACATAATCGCAATTACAGAATCCTTGTCTCATGGTGTGGGGCGGGGAGAAAGATGAAAGAAATCAAGGTACTGGATGCCAGAGAATCTGTGATTTACCTTTCAGTTATGATGCTACTAGAAAAGGGCAGATAATGCTATTTTCTGGAGGAACTGGAAAGAATAAAATATTCATTAGAGAAAAGTTAAAAATCTCCTATGGCTGGCAACTGTCCTTCAGGCTTTTTTATTGGATTTTTTTTTAAAAATTCTCAATAGGAATGTTTATGACAGAAGCAATGCTTCCTCTCAATGCATTTACATGGAAAAAAGGGCAGCTTTTAATTAACTCCTCCAATCTCACTGACACTTTCCTGACAGATGAATATATTTTAAATCGATAAGGCAATACCTGCTTGTGTAGTTTGATAGTAGGAAGATTAAATATCACCCTGATGCATCCTAGTAAGACCAATAATCTCTCTCTAGCCGGAACATCACTGCTAGAAAGGTTTCTGCTCTTGACCTGAAGACAAGATCTTGAACTTACTGCTTCCTTAGCAATTCATTCGCACTAATCTCTTCCTACTTGATTTAGTCTTATTCAGCAACTAGTGCTTTCCTATCATGAAGGTATTTTTACCCTCACGCTTTATCATGCTGCTTTTCAGTCTTTGACAAACCTGAACAGGTCTCCCTCAAAGGCTTTGCCTCAGTGTCTCTGGATTATTTTTGCACCTCTTTCCTGCACCCTCTGTAGCTTCCCCCCACCCCATCTGTTTTAAAATCTGGATACCAGAATGGGATCAATCTCCCCAACACTCACCAAGAATGTACATAATAAAAAAGACACAGGCCACATTGCAGGGAAGCCGTCAGCACACTGCAGTGACCAATATATAATACATCAACCTGAGCTGCAAAGATCTAAGCTTTATTTAGTATCTTTTATGAGCTGTTGCTACGGAAATGGACCTCCCGAAATAAAAGCTGTGGTCATCGATGGTCTATGTTCAGAAAATATCAGTGGAGCTGTTATGAATATGCACTTAAACAGAAAAGCTATGGAAAAGAATGGCAAAAAATGAAAGCCTTGGGGGAGGACGTAACTAAAACTTGCCACTTTACATCTATAAGATGTTTCTTTATCATATTTTCCCTGAATAGGGAATTCAGAAGTTATTGGAGGGCTTGGGGATGGCTAGTACTGTGCAGGTTTGGCTTGTGCAAATGTTTTGCATTTTGGTTTTGGCCCCTCTGATGGGTGGGAAGTCTGTTAGCATTTTTCATGTGTCTATTATTCATGAGATCCGCCAATGATTCAGCCAAACTAACGCTGGGCACTGCTGCAGGGTTACTGTTTAGTCTATTGAGGTATAACTCGGATCCGTCTTCCATTTCCTCCCCCCTGAAGCTGGCCATCGTGGCTGGCTAAGCTGGCGGAACGGTAAACGACAACTGTTACGAATGATTGCTGGTGGTTCCCTGGACACCCAGAGAGTTGAGTACATTGAATAGGGCAGGATGTTTCTGGCTTCTCCAAAATATTTCCATCACATGTCTTTGTAGGTAACTGACAAATATGCTTAAAGAACCACTGCCCATCCAGCGGAGCTGAGCAAAGACTGTTAAAATGTACTACATATTTCTCCTACCACTGTATTTCCCTTTCCATTTTTGTTAATGACAAAAATAGTTTCATTTGAAAGTGGGGAATATCCTGCCCTTTTCTAATCATCTGGTGCCTTCTATCAAATGAGAGAATAATTGTCTGTTTCTCACGGTGCTGCTCATGTTGAGAGGTGGTCATATTCCTCCTGCGATCATCTTACTCTGAATGATATGATAGTTGGTTACTTGCAAACTTGCAGATCTCTAACACCTGTAAACCCCACTTTGTATCAGTCTCAAAGAAATGAAAGATCAAATCATCAACTGAACACAATCAGTACAAGAACACACAAATGAAAGGATTCCTCTTTACTTGGCCTGAAATTACCACTTTAGTGTTAAAGCAGACATAAACCCCTTACATTACTCCTGTCCAGGAGCTGGCCCAAAACAGGAGGAATCAAAATAGAGTCCAGCACTTTTCTCAGCAATCCAAAATACACTAGAGACAAATAATCTGCAATTTTCACCTTCACATTGTTTGGGAATGGTGGATTTGGCCTTTGCAAATGTTAGCAAAACTTCTAGCATGTTCATGGAATAATTCAGCAAAGAAATTGGTCCCAACCATCATCAGAGCAGTGAGAAAACAAACACAAGTGGATTAACATAATTGCTTAATCAACAGCATTCAGCAAAGGGGCTGCAAGTGTGTGCTGAATTAATCATCTCATTGTGAGCAGCGTTATAAGTAATGACCATAATGAGACCTTTGCACAGCTGGGAACTATTTTAATCCATTAACAGGCAAAATAAATAGGTCCACAAAAACACTTCATTATTTTTTACTCTATAACTAGCCTTGATACTGAATTTTGGTGTTAAATTAGAGAAAGGAGGAATCTTCTCCCAAACCTTCTGCTTCCCCATGATAATTCCTCAGGCAACACTAAAGGAGTCCATATTCCACTGATCATTGTAACACTTTTAGTGAAATCAGTAGCTTTTCACTGGGAATGCACAAAGTACTTGGCATGTTGAGTTGACAGTATATAGCCAAACCCCTCCTGCTG
>NW_010417145.1:15690-19268 GCF_000710305.1 Buceros rhinoceros silvestris | reverse complement strand
CTGAAGGTGAAGATCTGTGGGGAGGGTTGAACAGTTTTAGTCCGGTTAGAAGGTTGGGGGCCTCTACCTTGACCCTCCTGAACAACAGATGAAGCTGAATCATGACCGTTTCAGACACTGAGGTACTGTGTGCATGGATTCTGACTCCTTGGGAAAGGATAGCCAGGGGAAAAAAGAAAACAAAGCCATTTCACATGCCTCAGGAGAAGGTGATTTGAAAATAACAGGAGTCTGATGCACTTTGCACGTACCTCCAAATGGTGGTGTTGGTTTAGATCCCACAAATAGTCCTTTCACACCAGTGGTGATTGTTGAAGTCCTGCTAATTTGACCCAGCCCAATGTGCGGGAATTTATTGCACTGTTTTTGACAGTCTGATGTCTTCAAAGGAAATATTTATCCACAGCCATCACTGACCTGTGATGACTCAATCAGCTGCAGACTGGCAAGAAAAACCAACTTACTCCTAGGGATTTAGGAGACAAAGTGCTCCCTTCTGGCTATAACTAATACATCTCTGTTCCAGTCCTCAAGGGTCACTGTTGGAGAACTACGCAACATCATCTGCCCTGTTCCAGCTGGCCAATATTTCACTAGATTACTTAGGGAATAGCAAATATGTGGACATATCAAGCATATATAATACTCCCTCCATTTTTTTCAAGCATGATTTTCTCTTTTAAGAGCATGAAAATGAAGACAAAACAAATTGGAACAGGATAAAGCAAACACTCATCAGCGTGTTACATGGTTTGGCAAACACAGCCAAGGGAAATTTCTTATCTGTAGACATCCTCCTCCAAATCCATGCTGTCTCCTCCATGTGCCGTGTTAAATACGGCAAAACCCCTGAGCTGATCCTCACACAACTGATAAGGAAAATGTCAGTGGTTGGGTTTTTTTCCCCCTTCCTGAAGTGAGATGTTCGGAAAGGGATGCTTTCCAGCCTGGAAATGCTTGAGCAAAGTACTTAATGCCCGAGCTTTGAAAGAAAACAGCATCATATCTTGATCACCACTCTGATTTTCAGTTGGCTACTGAAGTCAGGAAGGAGGAAAGTATTTTTCTTATTTGGGAACAGTTGGCAAACAAAATCCCCAAATAACCAGAGGGCTAAAAATGGTTCTCAGCAACAAATACTGACTCTTAATAAAAATAATAATTTTAGAGAAAATCTTTGTGCTCTTTCTCCTATTTGATAGATGCACATAGAGGGTGGGTCTTCTCAGAAGACATTTATGGCTGTTATGATTAGTCCTGAAATGATCCTAAGATTAAGTTAGATTTTATAACCTTTTATAACCCTCAGGTTAAGACAGGTCACTTTGAATCATTTTATCACCACTGACAGAACGGAACTTTGTGATTGGGCTTTCTTGGATGTTCTGACTTTCTAAAATGGAAAAAATATTTTTAGCTTTTCATCCAGTGTTTGGGTGCTCTTAGTCGGCAATGAGAGTGCAGAGAATGCAGAGCAGTAGGCTTCTGTGTTGGTAAACATACATAAAAAGGAATAAATCAAGACGTTAGTTAAGTAGCTATTTGCTTTGGAGGAAGATGTGCTCTTCTTGCAGTCAAGAATAATGTTCTCTGTGCACATCTTGTGAAATCCTTCACTCTGCCTGAAAAAATGCACCGTTCACAACCCCCAGGCACCTCTCCCGCCAGAACCCTGGTGACACCAGGTTGCACATGCCTGGGATTAAAGGGGACAAAGTGTTTGCAGTATGCCAAACACAGAGTGTCTGCATTGAGAACAGAAGAGGCTCAGAAGAGAAAATTTTAAAATTCCTCTAAAAAGGAGTTTCCCTCATTTTTGCAGCCTCAGCACCTGAAACTCAAGTAACAAAAACTAGGTGTTAAATTTGGCATTTGAACGACACTTCCTCCTTTGCAGCCAACCTCGAGGCTTTAAAATTTGTTTTAATTTTACATTAGAACAAAACCCAAACTTGTAAAATATTCTCACAAAACAGAACAGTGTCAAACCATATGTTTTGGGATGGAAAGAGACAGGGTTTAAATGCCGTATTTTATTTTGGAGTGACTGGAAAGGCAAGGCCAACATTTTTTACCCATAAAGATTTTTAATTAAACTACAAATCTTCACTCAGTATTCAGACTTGGCAAGCCAGCGTATTTTGGTAAGAGGACATTTAATAAAATAGCATCTAATAATCCCTAGAACTTTAAAAATCACGTTGAGGTTAACATGCATAATAACATGTGGATCCTACCACTCCTAAAACTGTGCATCTTTCCACAAGCAAGTTTTCTGTACAGAAATGTCTGTGGATAGTGATTGTTTTAAAGCTGCAATTCTGCTGAGCACGGGCTGAAAGCATTTTACGTAATTCAATCTTAATACTCTTTTATTTAAACATAACAGGAAAGGAGGAAAATGCAGAGAAGTTGTTGCACTTCTGATATACAGTGAAGAACTGAAAGCCCAGTGTCCACAGGTTTTCTCCTGTGTGGGACTCTCAGGTTAAATTCTTGTAACTGAAGATACTTCTGGAGAACAAATGCTGAAATGATCTCACTAGAGACACAGTATGAAACCCACAGTTATTGTAAAGGTAACAGATGCTTGGCCAGGGTAAGGTGTTTTGTTGGTGTTCCTAAAAATCTGAGGCAAGAATCACTCCAGGTTACAGAAGGGCTTGACTACTGGTGGTAAAGATCTTACCTGTTCCTTTCGGAAACAGGCCAGGTAAGGTGCCTTGTTTGCAATGCAACGGGGCATTTGTTCCATCGAAAGGAAAATACTAGTGAACTAAATGACCAACCTGCCTTCTGTTATATTCTTTTCTCCATTTTCAAAAGACCTCAGAGTTGACAGAGGAGCAATATTCAGGTAACACCTATGATGGGGAGCAAGGTCCAGAAACTGAACTCAGTTTCTTTCACTAGTTTCTTTTGCCCCTTCTACAGGACCCAGCTGGCAGCTCCACAGCCACCAGGATACTTGGTGTGAGCTATGCCAGAGAACTTGGCCCACAGAGGACTTGGGGAAAGACCAGACTACCCTCAAAATCTCTTGTTTTACTGTTGCTCTGAAAGAGGTCTCAAAACTGCCGTTCTCTTGCTAAGCCATCACATGTGGGGTGGCAGGTCAGTACAGTCCATAGGGTGTGCCCGGAGGCCATTGGTGGTGCTGGATCATTTTCAAGCTCAGTTGGTTTCTTTAAACACTGGAGTACTCCTGCAGGTCAGACTCTGAAATGTATTTAACTGGGGTGCAGCATGCTACTAATAGGAAAATGCTGCCAAGGTCTGAGTATTTTCTTCACACGCTCCTTCTGTAAGGCTGGGAGATATTTGCTCATGATTTGGTGGTGCTCTTACTTATGACTAGAAAGGGGCTGAGCTGCTTTCAGTTACTCCATCACAACTGGGACTTGACCTCTCTTCCCACCTACAATGCTCAAGTCCTGCTTCAGAACTGTTTAACGCTGCCAACAGGGGTTTGAGACATTTACTAAACATGCATTTAGGGAACTGCTCCAGGGACACTGTGTGCCAGTAGCCCCATACTCATTCTCAGAGGCAGAAGTTCCCTGAAGTTGCTGTTGTTG